>NW_028230295.1:0-15152 GCF_053477565.2 Lygodium microphyllum | reverse complement strand
CTGGACAAGGCAATCACACCATATGATCCTGACTCCCCTCTTCCTCCCAAAACTTCAATGGCCAAGGGCACAAGCAAGGGAAAGGGCAAGGGAAAGGGTAAGGACAATGGCAATGGTAAAGGCAAGGGCAAGGGCAAAGGCAATGGAACCACTGCTGCAGAGTCTAAAAAAAAAGGAATGCCAATGCTTTCTCCTCTGAAATTTGATCCATCCCCTCTCAAGCCCCAAGAAAAGAGACTACTTGTAAATGTGAAATTTTTTCAACAATCAAAGAAAGGCCCTGTGAGAAAAAATATATTTGAAGAAATCAATAAAGAATCAAAATAGCAAACATAAGCATACACGAGCCTTATTATTTTGGCTTTGTACATTTATATGAAATTTTTGTACCTCATGGTGTAATGAAAATTTTCACTTATAAATCAAATGTAATGTACATTTTATTTATATACATTCGAAAGGCAACTTGCTTCATGATAGCTTATGAGTTCCCACTAAAAAATATCTTAAGGACAGTTTATTAAGATAAATTCCTACAAAGTTTTCATTCTCAAGGCTCAAAACTCACAATTGTGGGAGACAAACAACTCGTACAAGAGAAAGAGCGCTCGGCTCTTTTACCAATTGTTACGCCATTCACTTTGAACTTATATCTAGGGGATGTATTGTCTAGAAATTCCAAGGTATCCCTCACATCTTTCAGACTCCAATTGGAAGTAACATTCACCTTCTTTACTTCTTCATGCGGCAAAACGTGCATCGTAAGTTTATATGGTGTGTAATCTGTATCGGAATCCAAGGGAACCCAAATACCCAATCTTAGTTTGTATCTCCTGTAATCAAAGCCCAAAGCAAGAGTTTGGCGAGGGATACTGTAAGCCAAAGCCAAGGATTGAGGGCATGCACTGCACCTCAAGATATCACCCTTATGGTCGCACTCTCTAGATTTCCAATGCGTCCCTATAGTGTTGTCCAAATCCTCTTCCGAAAAGTTTCTACTTAGCCAGGATACCTTCGTTCTTTGTAAATTTGCTGTTTTGAAGCAAGCCATGAAGATATGGAGGGGTACAAACCATGATAAGCGTATTCTTCTTGAGATCCTTCCAGCTGTCATGGACTTTTTAATATCCTGAGATATTTTGAATTTGAAACTCTGCATTGTTACCTTGTCAGGAATCTCCTAGTTTAGAGATGAAAGACTTGGCAATGGCAAATCTTCGATATTCCCATACCTATCCGCTTTAGAGGGAACCACATACTGTGCATAATATATAAAAACCTTGCATTCACTAAAAAAAGACACAGTTTGATCGGCACAAATAATGTCTACCAATACCTTATGAATGGCATGGAAAGTCCCACTTAGGCTTTCCACAGGTTGCCATTCAATACTTGTTGACGGAAAGATATCTACAATGACGAACCATTTGTTAGAACTTGCATAAATGGAAAAGAATTATATATGTTATTCAACTAATAACTTACAATGTGTTTGTTGGGGAACACGTTCGTTTGGAGGCAAGTGCATATCCTTGGCTATGTAAACATGTTGCACCTTGACAAACCAGCCTTCGGGCATAATTTTGAAGGCAATGATACGTCCCTTCCAGTGATGTTTTATATCATCTCGTTTTCTTCTTTTCACCTTATGAGAGCCCTTGCAAGATGGTAGCATGGTAACCCAATCATTTATAGCAAAGGTTTTGGGCTCAAAGTCTCCATTTGCTCCCTGGCTATAGACTGTGCAAGAGTGTATTAAACGAGAAGAGCGCCTGGAGGAAGCCATGAAAAGAATGAAAGCGCAGAGAAAGAAGCTCAAAGAGGGGTGAATGAACTAAAAAGTAGCTCCAAGAACACAAATGAGTATGTATTGGGCGCCAAAAACAATATTGAAAGATCTCCCGACTTTCAAAAAACTCATTATTAATTTCATCACATCTTTGTCACGTATTTTGTCAGATTTGTAAGTAAATAACGTCTTTGGGACTCCAAAACATGTCAGACTTTAGGGGTTTTGGCAAAAAAAGAAGAGAGAATCACGAAATGGACTCCACTATCTCTAAAAAAGAGGAGACAAGAATACCATATTCTTGCACACGTGGCGAACTCTCTTTGGCCCTTTCCTTAATCCCATGATTAGCAAAAGTGCATTTTTTGAAGCGTTTTTGGCCCTAATGCCAATGCTCAATTCGAAGAGCACAAGCCCTCAAGGCTTGAATCCGTTGGTCCCGGCAACGGAACCAAAATGTGGGAGCTTTTGCTCAACCGCCAAGACCCATGGACCGCTTATTGTTCAAGCATTCCAAGCCGAGCACTAATGGCTACCTCTCATATAGCCGACGCAGCATCCATATCTACGGGTGTAGTGAGCTTACCTCCATGCCGATCGAGTTACCTCCTCTCCCGCGCACTCCGATATCTCCACGATCCAAGTGCAAGCTTCAAGCAAGCTCCATCCTCAAGCTCCATGCTCCAAGCTCCCTCGCCCGCGAGCAAGACAAGAGAAGAGAAGAGAAGAGAAGAAGAGAAGAGAAGATGGAGAGCTTCGCCTCCCCGGTCCCTCACCCTCACACACTCACTCCCTCACACTCTCACACTCCATCTCTCAAGCACAAGCTCAAGCAAGCAAGAAGAAGAAGAAGAAGAAGAAGAAGAGGAGAGCCACTTTTGGCCACACACAAGAATGAGCTTCTCATTCACTTTTGAACTTTATATACAAAACCCTAAATCCCTTTTGGGCGGTCATCCCCTTTTCCCCTTTTTTACATGGCCGGCCATAGCCTAGGCCCTTCTTCCCATTGTTCCTCTCTCTCCCTAGCTTCCTTTCCAGCGCCCGTCTACATTTACAAATTACACGGGTGAGAGCCCACCGGTGCTCCTTGAATTAAACCATGATGCGCTTGCGCTCTTTTACAATAGTTTTGACTTGCGCTTTTCCTTGTGCGCCTTTGTCTTCAGTTTCTCTTTGCCTTGGCCTTTGTCTTTGTCTTCTGTTTTAGTTTTCCGGATTTTCCATTGTATGGCACTCTTTTACAAGATTTCAAGGTGCGCCTTTGTATTTTAAAATGCACCTTTCCCCTTTTGCATTTGCCTTGGACTTTTTAAGGTTGCCCTTGCACTTTTGGCCTTTTCTCCTCTTCTTTCTTTAGCCGAGCTACCTTTTTTCTGCCTTTGCCCTACATCTTTTTTATTTCCTTTTGCTTTCTTCGTGTTGGGGTTAACAATTGCCAAGTAGGACAGTGAGAAGAAGAAGTGGGAGATGAGGTCCTAAGCTGGGGACTAAGCTCAAGCCAAGCTACATGACAGTATAAGAGAGCTGGAGACACAGTTCCATGCCCTAATAGCATGTTGAAAAATAGGGGATCTAGAGCATTGCAGTGATTATGGAGGATGGAAAATGAAGACACAACTCATGACGACATGACAAGGACTGGACTTGAGACAAAGATAGAGACTTAGACTAGACTAAATGACAATAATAAAGACACTAACTGAAAAGAGAAATAATCGCAAAGTTAATGGTGTGTTATGATTTATAAGATCAAAAAATTGTAATCACATCATTGCGATACCTACCAATGGAAATTTTGTTGGTTCTAACAACATTTCCATAGAAATCCAAGGATATAAGATAAACAAAAAATCCACCAATCTTGTTTGGATGAGAAGAAAAGAAATCAGAAAGAAGGTAGTACTAGTCAAGGGTGTATTTCAAGAGGTCGTGATCAACTCTTGGTTCATACCATTTCCACTAAATGCTTTTACAATAAAAAGGGACATATTGTAAGCAACCATTGAAAAAAATATCCTAACAAAATGAAGTGCAACAAATGTAAGAAGACATGAATATCACTAGTAAATGTCCTACCATCCGTGAACGAAGTACCAAAAGAATTGGGGTCAACTATGTCTCCACAACACTTGATGACCGACTTTTCAAAATCTATAAATTCTCTACCCGTAAGCACTTTTGTGGCATGATTTATAAAGGCTTCCCATGTGATTGGGGGGGGGGGCATTAATATGTCTTGAATCCAATGCCACTTTGGCATTGAGCGAGGGGACATTAACATGTATTGTAATCCAATGCCACTCTGGCATTGGGGGGGGTATTGAGAGATAGGCATGTGAACGCATTGTATCCAAGGGTGGATAAGGGTAGATGAGTGTGAATGGACTAGAGGGCAAGGGAAACCCTAACCCTAACCATCTAGAGGCTATTTAAATAGACCTAAGGGCCACTCTTAAAGTGTGAGAGAGTACCCTAGTTGTACTTGTGAGCAACTTACTAAGCAAGATTTTGTTCGTGTATTTTGAGCTCTATTTTTCCTCTTATGCACACTTTCCCATGCTGCCACACTCTGATATTCTTACACTTCATTGCTGCAAGTGCATCAATAGATGGAGGTTGTTTAGTAAGTGTCATGACAAATGTGACGATGAAAGATCTAGGCCTACAAGGCATGTAACCTACTAAATGGCTCCTTAGACTGGTTGATCAAAGGACATACCTAGGGGTAAAGTCCAACTCTTATGGAATACCTTACCCTCTGTTACTCAAAAGACCATGGCTGTTTGAAACATGAGCAAAGACCAATTGTTTTAAAGGAACCCTAACCCTAGGCAAGGGACACAATAAAGTGGTGCTAAATTTTTCTGGTTAGCAAAAAGGCCATGGATCCACCTCCATAGAAGTCTCATTTGACTCTCCCAATGAAGTAGAGGATGGAACCTTAGCCGAAGAAGACACTGCTAAGTAAATTTTTCCAAAGAAACCAAAAGCATAGTCCCTAGTAGTGGGCACTAAAAGCCAACTCCTAAAAGATACAAAATCATTGTCAATTGGTGAATACCTCTCCTACTAGAATCAGGAATGATTTACGAAATTACCTCGAATAGTGAGATATAGGCATGGATGTATTGGTCTTCCTGTTACATAGCCTATATCTCACTATTTACGAAATTACCTCGAATAGTGAGATATAGGCATGAAGTAGAGAACCTATTCTTCTCTTAGAATGCCCCTATAGTGGTAGAGACTGAGTTTGAAGAGGATGATGATGAAAGTGTGAGAAGGAAGTTCCAAAGGCCACAGAAGTTGAAGATCCCATGATGTTGGACGAAATGACTATGGTACCCTTTGGATTGGTAAACGATTCTCATCCTATGCAAAATATTTGTAGAAGTGGATTAAGAAAAATAAGCCTTCCTTTAGCCATGGCTCTTGTCACCCTAATCTACCCTTCTTGAGAAAGGATGATGATGATGCACCCTACCAACAAGCATCAATCCCGTAGCCTAAATAGAACTTAAATGGTCCCTATTATGTGACATTCCTGGATGCATCCTCAAAAGATGAGTTCTCGAGTCAAGAAGTAATTAACTCCCAAAAAAATAAAAAATATCCTTGATACCATTTCAACATCCCAAAGAGCCATATGAGTCCCCAACCCACTCAAGGTCAAAGTTCGTTCTAGTAGAGCATTAGACAAAGAGAACATTGCCTTGGCTTTCTTGACCTCCTTCAATCATGTGTGATCTTTTGCACTTAGTGCAACTACTCTCATCTTACTCCTGCTTGAATCTTTCTTAATTACCCTTACTCCCTCGATGTGGTGGATCAAGGAACCCCTACCAATGGATGACGACTCTTCACACAAGGTGCCATTCGACAATGTAGCATGTGTGGGCTACTTCCAACTTTTTACTATTTCTAATTATATGCGCACTAAGGGAGAGGCATCTCCATGAATTTTAGATGTTACAAAACCCCCATGCACTAACACAGCATGGGTCACTTGTTTTTGACCCAAGCATGCAATGAGTGCTACATGGATTGACCTTTAAATGCACTTGAATGCAGTATTTGACACCATTAAGCAAGGGACGCTTCTCCCTAGGCTTGATAACTCTCACATCACTTGGTTTTGATGCTTGTGTGCACTGAACACAGTATGGGTCACCACCAAGCGATGGGGGCATCTCCCTAGGCTCAAGGGCGCATTGCTTGGTGTTGACCTTCATATATACTTGAATGAAGTGTAGGTCACCACTAGGAAACAAAGGCTTCTATCTAGGATAAAGAGCTCCTGCATCACTTAGTTTTGACATCTTGTCCACTTGAATGGAGTCTGGATCCACCACCAAAAGCGAGTCCCTATGATCAAGGGTCCCTTGTATCACTTGTGGTGTTGACCCTCATGGCTTACTGCTACGTAAGGGAGGCTTCTATCTAGACCAAAGAGCTCCCACATCTCTTGGTTTTGATGTAATGTTCGATTGAACATAGCATGGGATACCACCAAGAAAGGGAGGCTTCTATCTAGGCTTAAGAGGACCAACATCACTTGATTTTGACCGTCATATGTACTAAAAGAAATATGGGACAACACCAAGCAAGGGAGTCTCCTCAACAGGTTGGTGGGTAAAGAGTGTCACTTCGTGTTGACTCTCCTTTCACCGAATGCAACATGGGTCACCACTAAGAGAGAGGGCTCCATCCCAGTACTGGAGTTCCCTCCTAACCTAGTGGTGACCCTTGTAGGTGGCAAGGTTGAGAACCAAAAGTGCCAAGTGGGATATGATGTTGCTGGTGGCTATAAGTGTTGATCTCTCGGCTTTTAAAAATGTCAATGTTGACTTTAGTATCTTGGGGAATTATGTTGAGGTTAAGTTCTTCTCATAGATATCACATCTTTTGATCGGCACATCATCAAGAAAGGGTAAGGTCGACTGAGGAATATACTCCCTCAAAACTTTATGCATAAAATTCATCATATGCACCACTAAATTGGTTGCTCCCTGTGGAAGCGTACACATCCTAACCAATCGAAGTGGTGTCTTCATCGTAGTGATATCCTGGCTTTCCAATGCAAGCCAGAATTGATCATATCTTGAATATAAGTCACCCATAGAGTAAATTGCCTTGCCTGCAAATGCTTCTGCAAATTCATCCATTATTGGGCTTGATCCAACATTCCTTATGGTGACTTTATTAACTGGTTGTAAATCATGTATAAACCTCAAAGCACATTCTTCTTTGGAACAGTAAACCATCGATTCGAATATGGAGCCAAAGAATGCTCCAAAACTTGCATTCTAATCTTGTCCTTCAAAAGCTCCAGCAGCTTAGGCAAATATGCCCAAGGTACTAGAATAGGCTTTAAATTCCATGGCACATGAGATACTATAAAGATCACCAGTCGGATCAACACATCCAATTTCATCTCGCTAAAACACAAAGGCATTCCCATGCCTTGCCAACATCTGCAAGAAACAAGCTCTTTCTGCAAAGGCAAAAGAAAGCTTGTTTTACCAATTTTTAGCTCATGTAAAGTTTCAGTTGTAAATTTATGTCCTACTCCATGTGGATCCCATAAACTAGGCTGTTGAGTCACTTTTTTAGCCAACCCATTACTTTTAGGCAGTAAAGGCAAAGCCACATGCTCAACCTTCTTTGCAACTATTTTGTACTTTGTATCCATTCAGCCCTATTTTGCAGCCCATAACATTCATGCTCAACAAACTCTTGAATGACCTCAACATAAATAACCTCTTTTCAGCCTTGTTTTCAGCATTAATTGCTATAGAAATTTCAGCCATTGTATCAAATATCAACTAGCCCTAAAAAAAACCTTGAAATACCTTCATTTGCAACCATCAAACCATATGTCTTCAGCTCTTTTTCAGCCCAACTTACATATTTCTTTTCAGCCCTGCACATGGCTAAAATATTCTTAAAATTGGCAAGACTACATGCTGTCCATTCCTACAATCCAAACACAAACACAATTTCCCCCTTTCTTGGAGGCATAATTATCTTCCTAGAGGCACTGCCATAGTCTCCACTTATAGTATTGATGTCTAAAAACCCTTAAACTCTCGTGCATTAGGTGGCATGGGATTATCCCATAGCCTATCCCGATTTCAGGGATGATTCACACAAACAGTGAGAAAGTGTATTGCCTTTGTATTGTCATTAATCCAAACCCAAGTATATGAAAAACCATCATATAAGGCTTTTGTTTCCAATCTTGATTCCAAAATATAGGGCTGCCCCAAAATCACTGGATAGCTACATGAATCTTGCACAAAAAAATGATATTCATCCCTAACATCTTCAATAGTTATGGGTACATTCGGACAAGCTGCATAAAGATCCCCTAATTAATTGTTTGCTACCCACATGCACCATCCCGGATCTACATAAATTGGCCAACCTCCATTCTCATACAAACTGTGTGCCATAACATTGATTTTGGAACCATGATCCAAGAGAGCTATGCAAGGTGTCTCTCTTTCTCCCACTTAAAAAATTGTCTCTATTGTAACACAAGCCCAATGCATTCGTGAATAATGGCTGCTTGGAATAAAATGAGCATCTTTTTCTACATATAATTGTTGATGGACATCCCCATTACAAGCTTGTTGTCTACACTCCCAATTAACCCATTTTCAACATCAGCCTGCTCCAAGTCAACATTATAAGCATCATCATATTCCCTCTGAAGTTGTTTCTCTACGTCTTTGTCAACCTACATCAATACTTGCAAAACTTCACCATCAAATTGTCTTTTTCATTTTAGCATATCAATGATTGCATCATAAAATTCATGCTTCATGATTCCAAGAACTTTGCCAAGTGTGAAGTCTACTCTACTGCCAAGTTTGCAATCTTCTACGACCTTTTTAAGGTTTGTGGTGTGAGAAATGCGGGATCTAGACCATGGCAAAGGCAAAAGCTATGGAGGATGGAAGATGAAGATACTACTCATGTTGACATTGACAAAGAAGACAACTGTTACACAAGTGAATTAGGTTTCAAGATTGAGACTTGAACTCATAAACACAATCTTGTGTAGGACTGACAATGACATAGAGACTTGACAGAAGGAGAAAAGTACTATTGCATTATCATCATATGAAAGTGATAGTCAAGTACATCATTATATAGGATTTCTTGGTAGCACATTTCATCACTGTGCCTATGGGATCTATCTCTCTTCCTAGAATGAACTGCATCTTCCTAGCCTAGTTGTTCCATACAAAGGGGCTGTTTTAGTGAGTGTGATTGCTGATTCTCAACACCCCTCCTCAATCACAACCTGAAAGTACAAAGTGTGTAGAGGCTTTATGAGAGCTGCACCTGCAAAGTGTGGGCATACCACAAACATGGCAAAACAACAGAGGCTGTCGCAGAAAAGGCTAAGTGTGGGTACCATAAACATGGTGGACATCCAGAGGCTGTAACAGGGGCTTCACAAAGTGTACAGAGGCTGTAGTACAAGGCTACATGAGGAGTTTACAAAGCTTATGAAAGGAACATTAAGGCATGTACAATGATTTTAAAACAGAAAATGAGAGACAAGGACCGATAGGCCCTTGTGGTCTTTTTCAGCATATGATTTCTCTTTGTCAACATGGAAAATCTTCTTGTCTTTCATCTTTGGTTCTTCAGCTTTGAATGATGTGGTCTTTTGGTCTTCATGGCTGATCTTCTTATTGTCCTTCTTTCTTTACTCTTTGATCTTATGGTCTTCTTGGTCTGGTTCCCCATGGACTTTGCTTGCAGCTTTAATCTTCATGTCCATGTCTTTAGTCTTCATGTCCATGTCTTTAGTCTTCATGTTCATGTCTTTGTCCCCCTCAAGCAAAGACATCTCATTCTTCATGATGGCCAAGGTAACTGGAGTGCCTTCAAAAACTTTAGATGGAATCATTGATTGCACTGTAGTATGAACAACTCCATGTATCTTTGCAAGTAGATCACAAAAATCTTCTATATAGTGTAGATAAGTCATGTTACTTTTCATAAAGTGTATCCATATATAAATATTCTTGGTTATCATAGATATGACCAAGAATCTGCTTTAAATCTGTGAGTAAGTGGCAACCAAATTGATCTTCAATGTGTCAAAAAACACAAGTGAAGATAGTGTTAAATCAACACTCTTAAGTATCAAGGGATACTAGAGTTGAAGATGGTGATTATTGATGCCGATCCTTTGCTTGATGAACCCGTTGTTTGAGTCCCCTCCTTGCTAGTAAAATCTTGCTGAACACTGAGTAAATACTCATATCAGATTAGCAAAACCTTTAGTTGAGTGAAAAGAGTAAGAAAATGAAGCTTTGGAGCTCAAGTCTATGAGAGGTCTTCAAATCTTCAATGGTCTTTAAGTGCTTCAGAGATCTCCCCTCCTTGATTTGATGGACAAATGTTGTTGGAGACTAATCAAATCAGTGAATCAAAGTGGTAGAGGCTTGGGTTGAGTGTCAAGAGAGAGAAAATGAAGAATTTTTGAGTTTGAAGGATTTTGGCTATGGTGGGTTTTAGGGTTTCTGAGACAGGGGCCTGGTTTTTCTAACATTGCAAGAGCTATGGTGGACCATTTTCAAAAATTTTTACATGCCTAGGAAGCTGATTTCATGGGCTATCAGAACCCCATGATAATCATCAAGATCGCTGGCAGTATGGCGCGCGCAGAGACGAATTCCGTGAACAGGCGCAATTTTTACAGATTTCCATGATTTCTGCAATGCTGGGCTCGATGATGAGCAATGTTGGACTGTGATGCATCAGGGAGCTTCGCCACGAGTAGAGGAATGTTTCTCTAGAAGGAATCATCGGCTAAGATGGCCTGTAGAGTAAGATATAGAAGCTCCAAGTGTTGTATGTCCTGTCTGGCTATGGCAAACACAAAGCAGAGATTGACAGTTTAAGCAATGCTGAGCTATGGAGTGGCCAATGTCAAGCTCTTAAGTGATATAAATAAGCCTTGGGAGTCAAGGAACAAATGTCTAAAAGAGAGCAGGTTTAGATATGACCTATGGAGAGAGATCCAGGAGCTTCAAGTTGATAGGGTGCTGCTGGCTATGGCTGCCATGGAAGCTTCAATGAGGATAGAGGTAAGAAATGGAACCATGAGGTGGAATTGAGCTGACCTGAGGTTAAGAGGGACTGAGAGAGCAGATAAGGGAGTTATGCCATGCCTGACTGGGCTCTGATACCATGTGAGAAATGCGAGATCTAGAGCATGGCAAGGGTGGAAGCTATGGAGGATGGAAGATGAAGATACTACTCATGTTGACATTGGCAAAGAAGACAACTGTTACACAAGTGAATTAGGTTTCAAGATTGAGACTTGAACTCATAAACACAATCTTGTGTAGGACTGACAATGACACAGAGACTTGACAAAAGGAGATAAGTACTATTGCATTATCATCATATGAAAGTGATAGTTAAGTACATCATTATATAGGATTGCTTGGTAGCACATTTCATCACTGTGCCTATGGGATTTGTCTCTCTTCCTAGAATGAACTGCATCTTCCTAGCCTAGTTGTTCCATACAAAGGGGCTGTTTTAGTGAGTGTGATTGCTGATTCTCAACATGTGGCAGTCTCAAGATCTGATTGTACATGCAAGAAAAATTGGTCTCGCTTTTCATACTATAAATGCATCTCCTAGGACTTCACTGTAGGTTGTACAGTCTCGTTTTTCATACTATAAACTGTCATATCAAATGCATCTCCTCTTGTAGACTTCTTTGTACAGTCATTTAGATGTTGTCCGAGCCTTCTCTTCTACCTTAACATCCAAATTTTTGACATTTACATAGATTTATGTTGATGTTAGCCTCAAATCACACATGCCTTTGGTTAA
This sequence comes from Lygodium microphyllum, assembly GCF_053477565.2. NCBI lineage: Eukaryota > Viridiplantae > Streptophyta > Polypodiopsida > Schizaeales > Lygodiaceae > Lygodium > Lygodium microphyllum. The sequence goes on along the minus strand of NW_028230295.1, from coordinate 3,487 downwards.
TTCATGTCAAGATTGTGGGAGAGAAGGAAGGAGTCTCGCTTGAAGCTTTCTTGCTTGCACAATGGGGGAAGACACACAAGGGTGGAGGCTGAAAACAATTTTCCTCTTCTTAGTTGTGTAAGCCAAAAAGAACTCTCATACAAAGAAATAGAAGAACCCTATATATGGGTCTCAAACCAAACTCAACTAACTAAGGTGGCATACTAACTGAGCCACGAACTAGAGTAGATAAGGGTAGCTATCATGTAGCTATTATTCATGGGCGGTGTACCAACCGCGTCTGCAACTGACAAGTCGGTGACATAAATACACAACGATCACCCTGGCGTATCACGAGTGGAGCTCGATATCTCAACACTCCCCCTCGAGCTCAATCCCAATTCCTGCACACCAAGCAGGTCTCTGAACTTGTGCAGCTTCTCTGCGCCCAATGCCTTCGTGAATATGTCAGCTACCTGATCCTCTGTGCTGACATAAACTAGATCAATAAGACCTAGTAAAACCCTCTCTCGCACATAGTGATAATGCACCTCAATGTGCTTTGTTCTAGCATGATAGACTGGGTTATTTGCCAAGTGTATACTACTCATGTTGTCACAATAAATGACAACTGGCCCATCTGTAGCCTGATGCATATCATAAAGTAGCTTATGCAACCAAGCTACCTCACATGCAGCCATTGCTGCACCCCTGTACTCAGCCTCTGTGCTCGACAAGGCAACTGTAGGCTGTTTCTTACTGCTCCAAGTGACTGCAGCACTCCCAAAAGAGAATACATATCCACTGGTAGATCGTCTATCAGAAATGCTACCAGCCCAATCAGCATCAGTGTATCCATGCAACTGTATCTGAACCCCAGTCTCATAAAATAGTCCATACTGCAATGTGGACTTCACATACCTGAGTATGCGTCTAGCTGCATCCAAATGTGGTTTCCTTGGAGCCTGCATAAACTGACTTACCAATCCAACAGCATAGCTCAAATCTGGCCTGGTAATAGTCATATAAATCAAACTTCCTACTATGCGTCTGTACATAGTAGGGTCTTCTAGAAGCTCACCTGTATCTGTGCTCAGCTTCACATTCTGCTCCAAAGGAACTGAAATAGGCTTACAGCCTGTCATCCCATATTTGGACAGCATGTCCAATCCATACTACCTCTACAAGAGCTGTATCCCACTTGGTGATCTAATCACCTCAATGCCCAAGAAATATCGCAGCTCTCCCAAATCCTTCATCTCAAACTTCTGCTTTAATAGCATTTTCACATGAAGGATATCTTCATCACTGTCACCTGTCATAATCAAATCATCAACATAAATGACAAGTAGCATAATACCTTTCTCTGTTTTTCTCACATAAAGTGAGAAATCTGCCTTGGAAATCTGAAAGCCAATAGTGACAAGATACTGTCCTATCTTGTCAGACCATGCTCTAGGTGCTTGCTTCAAGCCATACAAGGCTTTCTTCAACCTGCAAACAAACTCAGGATGAACAGCATGCACATAACCTGGTGGCTGCTCCATATAGACCTCTTCTTGCAAATCACCATGCAAGAAGGCATTCTTTACATCCATCTGATGTAAAGACCATCCCTTTGATGCAGCCATAGCAATGACTGCTCTTACGGTTGCCATCCTTGCAACCGGACTGAATGTTTCTTCATAGTCAATGCCATATGTTTGTGCATACCCCTTGACTACTAATCTTGCCTTGTATATGTTCACAGAACCATCTGCATTGTGCTTCACCTTATAAACCCACTTACAGCCAATTGCATTTTTACCTTTAGGCAAAGGTACCAATTCCCATGTAGCATTTGCTTCCAAGGCATCCATTTCTTCATCCATGGCTTTCTCCCATTTTTCTTTTCCCATGGCTTGCTCAAAAGATGTGGGTTCTGGTTCCTGTATCACTTTGACCATATATGCATAGTGAATGGCTATAAATCCATCATATTTCAGCCTATCCACAGGATACCTAGCTCTCGTAGACCTGCGCAAAGTAGGTTCACTCCCAGGTGCTCTCAAAACATCCCTGGTCTTCCTTACTCCAGGTGTAACAATAGAAGGAATACCCAACTCATCATCAATGCTCTGTTCTGAGCCACTGGATTCACCATCCACAAAAGAGTGACCTGCATTCACATCAAACATGGGCTGATCAACCTTCTCTTTTCCTTTTCGTGATACCTGCATACCACTATCTGCATTGCTTTGAGAAGATTCTCCTAATCTCAATCTGCATGTCCATGGCAAAGAATGTGAACCACTGCTAGAGGACGCTCCAGGTCCACTAATATTTTGTGACTGCTGCTGTGAATTCTGTGCAGCATTACCATTTTGTGCATCTACATCATCAATCACATTTACTGGTTTATACCAGCTACTCATCTCATCAAAAACAACATCTTTGCTCACTGTAAACTTACGAGTAGAAGGGTTATAGCATCTATACCCTTTTTGCTCCAGAGAGTAACCAATAAAGATGCACTTCTCAGCTTTTGGATCCAACTTGGATCTCAACTCATCTGGCACATGTACATAGGCAATGCAACCAAAAATTTTTAAATGAGAAATATCTGGTTTCCTACCAGTATACCTCTCCTCTGGAGTCATTCCATGTATTGCTGCAGTGGGAGTCCTGTTCATTATATAGACTGCTGTAGCAACTGCTTCAGCCCAATAAAAATCTGGGAGGTCTTTTTCATTGAGCATGGCACGAGACACCTCTCCAATATGCCTGTTTTTCCTTTCTGCAACTCCATTTTGCTGTGGGGTATGACTGCATGAATATTGCTGCTTTATGCCATGCTCCTGCAGGAACCTTGCAAACTCATTTGAGAGGTACTCTCCCCCTCCATCTGACCTTAGGCATTTTATCTGCAGACCTGTTTCTTTTTCAACCATAGCTTTAAGAGTTTTGAAATGCCCAAAAACTTCACTTTTCTTTTTCATAAAATACACCCAAATTTTTCTGCTATAGTCATCAATAAAACTGACAAAATAATGACAGCCTCCAAGAGATGCAGCTTTAGTTGTCCACACATCACAGTGGATTAATTCCAATGGCTTCTCACTCTCTTGAACATGTCTAGGAAATGGTTTCCTTGCCTGTTTTCCAAACTGACAGGCTTCACATACCTTATGCATTTCTGCAACCTTGAATTTGGGCAATCCTGCAACAATATTTTGGGCCTGCATTGATTTAAGTCACTGTACATTAACATGACCAATGCGTTTATGCCAGATATCAATATCTGCAACTACACCGATCCCATGTGCAAACATTGCTGCACTCAATTCAGACATATCTGTATCCAACGTAAACATTCTGCCCTTCTTCTTTCCTTTTGCTATCAAGCGACCTTTATTTTTCATATCCTCAACAAAGCATCCATGAGGATTAAATCTGACCTGCAAGCCCTGCTCAACCATTTGACCGACAGAAACCAGATTCTTGGTGATATTCGGGACATGAAATACAT
>NW_028230294.1:0-15157 GCF_053477565.2 Lygodium microphyllum | reverse complement strand
GGGACCATAGACTTGCACGTTGCATGCGAAAATGTTTGTCGAACAAGTTAAAGGTTGCATGTCACATGAACTTCATTAACAATGTTGTATCTAGGAAAGGGTTGCATGTTACATATTCGTCATGTGAAAAATTCATCCATCAAGAGTTGCATTTAGGAAAGGTTGCATGGCTTATCAAAGCATGAAATTCAAAAGCTTAGACAAAAGGTTATAGGCATAATTTCTTGATGTAAATCCTAGTAGGTCCTATGTAAGTTATTCTCCAAATTGTCATTCGTCATGACTTTAGCAAGGAAAGAGAAGGGTTATTGCAATCCTTATAGTTGCATAGAAGTAATGAATCGCATGTTTACATGTATTGTGATGTCTTGCAACTATTTACACCTTTGAAACAAGTTTAGCATCTCTAGGAAAGGATCGTCCTTATCGCAAGACAAGTAGATCAATTTAGCTAAATCACTTGTAATATTATAACCGTTAGGGATTTGTATAGGCATAACTAGTCAATACGATAAACACCTCAAGTACTAGCTAGGCTTAGCACGTTAGAAATACAGCCTAGTATCATACTTGGCTCGAAAACCTCAAACCCAAAGGTCCTACCCACATTCACGGAATGCTTGAGTCAATTGGATGCTCATGCAAACAACGATCTAGGGTTTCTACCCTAAGGATCGACCGACCTAATGTTAAAACTCGGATTGAGTTTGGAAACCCTAGGACCAAACGCCTAGGACTGAACGTTGTCGGCCTAGTTCAATTAGGGTTGGGTTGGGTAAGAAGACACCCTAAACCCTACATCTTGTCTAAACAAAATTCCTTGACCAGGAAACGCCGTTCAATGGGTGAAATGATCCCATGAATTAGGAGCAACACTTGTGCAACAAGTTGCAACGTCGCAGTGGCCTTGTGGTTTAATCACAAGATAGATTTGCCATTCCTTGGAATGAGGTTCACAGGTTCTAGCGTAAGTCTAACTTGCAAGAGGATGAGTAGACATTCTACTACATCACCCTTCTTGGGCTGATTTGCCAAGTTAAGGAAAATTATGTATTTGTCTGGTAAGCAAAGGATCAATCAAGTAGAAGCGACATGGTTGCCAGGATTCACTGTCATAACTTAAGAAACCTAAGGTGTTGGTAAATTTGGGTTGGCAGGGTATGACCCTAACCCAAGGATGAAAGGGTATACAAACAAACCCTTGGGGATCTTGCCAAGATGCAATTGATGTCGGATCGAATGCTGGATGCATTCGGAGAAGAGGATTCACTCCTTAGCAGTTGGCCAAATAAACAACCACTGGATTGATTGTGCTTGTACCAGTTTAGGAGTATTGTTTGCATTGTTTGCTCAAGGAACTAAAGATGGAAAGATAATTAATGCTTTAGGTTGAAGGCCTGAAGGGAGAGGCAGCATCAATTACCCCTGACTATCTTCCTGACCCTAACCAAGGGGGTTGTTAGCCGCGCTGGGAATGTGGACCGAACCCGCTGCGAGAGGTCTCTCCATTGGGCACTACTTGGAGCAGGAGGATGCTTGGGTGCCAAAGGGGCTTTGGCTGTAAATCCCTTGCCTTACGGGCCCTGCACAAGAGGCCAATGCGACTTGGGATTGGATCTCGAGGTCCGGATACTAGTCTATGGGCAGAATCTTGGATTAGTAATTCCCTGTGGATTGCAGGATAGCCTTCGAGCGGATTATGGATTGCCTTCGGGTGGATTATGGATTAGCCTTTGCGTTGGATGTATTCCAAAGATAAATAAGATCAATTGATGTAAAGGAACTTGTTTGAAACTATTTTTCTATGTCAAGTGCTAAGATTACGTGAAGGAACCGGTGACTAATTGGCTAATTAAGGAAGCTATTTTTGCATGTCCAACTAAATGTGGTAGGTAATTAGACAACTAAAGCAACCTTTAGGAAAGTGCGGTGGATGTGGCCATGGGTTTGTCTTATGGAAGGGTGGTCCTGGTTGGCTGGGAACTTTTCTCAAACAGAATCGACAGCAGGGAGTTTTTCTCAATGGAAATGAATAGCAGGCAACGCTGACCTAAAGTTTAGGTTACTAGAATCCCGATTTATGCTATTTTAGGCGAACGGAATGGGACTATGCCTTATGGGAAGAGAGGTTGAGCTTGCATCCCTCTCATTTCCCATTCTCCTTGAACCAAGTGCAGCATGAATCCACTTCGACCCTGACGTTCCTACGTAAAGTAGTTTGCCTGGGTTCGACGCTAGCTTCCATTCTAGGAGTTTGACAACTAGGAAAACCATGATTCAGGTCGGTCCTAAGTGGGAACGGCCAGAATACTTCCGCTACGTGGCAGACTCGAAAAGACCTAGATTACAAACCCCGTAACATTCCATGGGAGTGCCGAGCGGAGCTTTATAGACCCTCTTCCCGATGGGCTACTAAGACGTGTCCTATGAGCGAATAGGTGGACACGTTACAAATGTTTTGGCCTCCATCTCTCTTCTTGTATTCTTAAGTGAGCTTCCTCTTGTACATATTCTGTGTGCTTGATGCAATAGCTCAAGCAAGTCTCTCCACCATACGATTTGTGACAATTAGTTATACTTTACAATTACCCACCAATACTGAATAAGGTTGGTATTCATAGGGTTGGGGGTTGGTGTCAGTGGACTATAGTGTTGGTTGGTCTAATTCTTGCTAACAATAGTATGAAGGGGCATTGTAAAATCAGCACCTTTATCAATATGTATATTATCTATGAGCTCTTTGGTGGCAACTAATTAGATTCAAAGATTTTCAAAATATAATTATAATGTCTCCTCCACTCCTAGGTTACTCATAATAGGAGCTTTGAGATTGAAAATTCTAGGTAGAAGACTACTAGTTTCGAGCTAGTAGGCAAGTTATATACATTACTCCATTTGTTCATACCATGTTTTCTTGGTCATTGTGATGGTTCATATAGGATTATTAGGCTCCTTCATGGGTGGATCATACAAATAATGGCCTAAAGGATTGCAACTTTAATTGAAGTGATCGCCATCCAAGGTTTCTAACTCTATGTTACCTATTCTGTTGTGATGGCACAAACACAGTAGGGTCTAAGGCCTCAAACTGAAGTTTCTCTTTCTGGTCTTGAATTGAGTATAGTAGTACAATATTGCCTTTCTCAAAGGATTATTAATTGATGTGCTTGTCAAACCAGGGCTTTCATTGGTCTTTCTCAACAAATAAGGTGTGACTCGCAATGAGTATTCATATTTTAGTCTAATGTTCAAGTTATATAGAGCATTCGTCCAAGCTTTTTTGTTGTCCCAAAATCCTAAAATACAATATGAAGAGTTTTTCAAGATTGTGGGAGAGAAGGAAGGAGTCTCACTTGTAGCTTTCTTGCTTGCACAATGGGGGAATACACACAGAGGTGGAGGCTGAAAACAGTTTTCCTCTTCTTAGTTGTGTAAGCCAAAAGAACTCAAGTACAAAGAAATAGAAGAACCCTATATATGGGTCTCAAACCAAACTCAACTAACTAAGGTGGCATACTAACTGAGCCACGAACTAGAGTAGATAAGGATAGCTATCATGTAGCTATTATGCATGGGCGGTGTACCAACCGCGTCTGCAACTGACAAGTCGGTGACATAAATACACAACGGTCACCCTGGCGTATCACGAGTGGAGCTCGATATCTCAACACTCCCCCTCGAGCTCAATCCCAATTCCTGCACACCAAGCAGGTCTCTGAACTTGCACAGCTTCTCTGCACCCAATGCCTTCGTGAATATGTCAGCTACCTGATCCTCTGTGCTGACATAAACTAGATCAATAAGACCTAGTAAAACCCTCTCTCGCACATAGTGATAATGCACCTCAATGTGCTTTGTTCTAGCATGATAGACTGGGTTATTTTCCAAGTGTATACTACTCATGTTGTCACAATAAATGACAACTGGCCCATTTGTAAACTGATGCATATCATAAAGTAGCTTATGCAACCAAGCTACCTCACATGCAGCCATTGCTGCACCCCTGTACTCAGCCTCTATGCTCGACAAGGCAACTGTAGGTTGTTTCTTGCTGCTCCAAGTGACTGCAGCACTTCCAAAAGAGAACACATATCCACTGGTAGATCATCTATCAGAAATACTACCAGCCCAATCAGCATCAGTGTATCCATGCAACTGTATCTGAACCCCAGTCTCATAAAATAGTCCACAATGCAATGTGGACTTCACATACCTGAGTATGCGTCTAGCCGCATCCAAATGTGGTTTCCTTGGAGCCTGCATAAACTAACTTACCAATCCAACAGCATAGCTCAAATCTGGCCTGGTAATAGTCATATAAATCAAACTTCCTACTATGCGTCTGTACATAGTAGGGTCTTCTAGAAGCTCACCTACATCTGTGCTCAGCTTCACATTCTGCTCCAAAGGAACTGAAATAGGCTTACAGCCTGTCATCCCATATTTGGACAGCATGTCCAATCCATACTGCCTCTGCAAGAGCTGTATCCCACTTGGTGATCTAATCACCTCAATGCCCAAGAAATAAGGCAGCTCTCCCAAATCCTTCATCTCAAACTTCTGCTTCAATAGCATTTTCACATGAAGGATATCTTCATCACTGTCACCTGTCATAATCAAATCATCAACATAAATGACAAGTAGTATAATACCTTTCTCTGTTTTTCTCACATAAAGTGAGAAATCTGCCTTGGAAATCTGAAAGCCAATAGTGACAAGATATTATTCTATCTTGTCAGACCATGCTCTAGGTGCTTGCTTCAAGCCATACAAGGCTTTCTTCAACCTGTAAACAAACTCAGGATGAACAGCATGCACATAACCTGGTGGCTGCTCCATATAGACCTATTCTTGCAAATCACTATGCAAGAAGGCATTCTTTACATCCATCTGATGTAAAGACCATCCCTTTGATGCAGCCATAGCAATGACTGCTCTTACGGTTGCCATCCTTGCAACCGGACTGAATGTTTCTTCATAGTCAATGCCATATGTTTGTGCATACCCCTTGACTACTAATCTTGCCTTGTATCTGTTCATAGAACCATCTACATTGTGCTTCACCTTATAAACCCACTTACAGCCAATTGCATTTTTACCTTTAGGTAAAGGTACCAATTCCCATGTAGCATTTGCTTCCAAGGCATCCATTTCTTCATCCATGGCTTTCTCCCATTTTTCTTTTCCCATGGCTTGCTCAAAAGAAGTGGGTTTTGGTTCCTGTATCACTTTGACCATATATGCATAGTGAATGGCTGTAAATCCATCATATTTCAGCCTATCCATATGATACCTAGCTCTCGTAGACCTGCGCAAAGTAGGTTCACTCCCAGGGGCTCTCAAAACATCCCTGGTCTTCCTTACTCCAGGTGTAACAATAGAAGGAATACCCAACTCATCATCAATGCTCTGTTCTGAGCCACTGGATTCACCATCCACATAAGAGTGACCTGCATTCACATCAAACATGGGCTGATCAACCTTCTCTTTTCCTTTTCGTGATATCTGCATACCACTATCTGGATTACTTTGAGAAGATTCTCCTGATCTCAATCTGCCTGTCCATGGCGAAGAATGTGAACCACTGCTAGAGAACGCTCTAGGTCCACTAATATTTTGTGACTGCTGCTGTGAATTCTGTGCAGTATTACCATTTTGTGCATCTACATCATCAATCACATTTACTGGTTTATACTAGCTACTCATCTCATCAAAAACAACATCTCTGCTCATTGTAAACTTACGAGTAGAAGGGTTATAGCATCTATACCCTTTTTGCTGCAGAGAGTAACCAATAAAGTTGCACTTCTCAGCTTTTGGATCCAACTTGGATCTCAGCTCATCTAGCACATGTACATAGGCAATGCAACCAAAAATTTTCAAATGAGAAATATCTGGTTTTCTACCAGTATACCTCTCCTCTGGAGTCATCCCATGTATTGCTGCAGTGGGAGTCCTGTTCATTATATAAACTGCTGTACCAACAGCTTCAACCCAGTAAAAATCTAGCAAGTCTTTTTCATTGAGCATGGCACAAGATACCTCTCCAATATGCCTGTTTTTCCTTTCTGCAATTCCATTTTGTTGTGGGGTATGACTGCATGAATATTGTTGCTTTATGCCATGCTCCTGTAGGAACCTTGCAAACTCATTTGAGAGGTACTCTCCCCCTCCATCTGACCTTAGGTATTTTATCTGCAGGCCTGTTTCTTTTTCAACCATAGCTTTAAGAGTTTTGAAATGCCCAAAAACTTCACTTTTCTTTTTCATAAAATACACCCAAACTTTTCTGCTATAGTCATCAATAAAAGTGACAAAATAATGACAGCCTCCAAGAGATGCAGCTTCAGTATTCCACACATCAGAGTGGATTAATTCCAATGGCTTCTCACTCTCTTGAACATGTCTAGGAAATGGTTTCCTTGTCTGTTTTCCAAACTGACAGGCTTCACATACCTTATGCATTTCTACAACCTTGAATTTGGGCAATCCTGCAACAATATTTTGGGCCTGCATTGATTTAAGTCGCTGTACATTAACATGACCAATGCGTTTATGCCAGATATCAATATCTGCAACTACACCGGTCCCATGTGCAAACATTGCTGCACTCAATTCAGGCATGTCTGCATCCAACGTAAACATTCTGCCCTTCTTCTTTCCTTTTGCTATCAAGCGACCTTTATTTTTCATATCCTCTACAAAGCATCCATGAGGATTAAATCTGACCTGCAAGCCCTGCTCAACCATTTGACCAATAGAAACTAGATTCTTCGTGATATTCGGGACATGAAATACATCGGACAGGTATTTCTTTTTCCTATCCTGCATAGACAAAGGAATTTTTCCAATCTGCACAATAGGATGTGCAGTATCATCACCAATCTCCACAAATCCTGGTTTTTCCATTTTCCTTGCATCCTCCATCCATTCTGCATGACCTGTCATGTGGTTTGATACACCTGAGTCAACATACCATACATCATTGCTCTCTTCTGCACTTGTCACAGAATAGTTCATGTGCTGCACCATAAACAAATGCTCATTTCTGTCATCACCCTGTCTACTAGAAGATGCATAATTCCCTTGTTGCAGTTTTCCATTCATGATGTCATTCTGCTTTTTATAGCAGTCTTTAGCCATATGACCCATTTTACCACAGTAGTAGCATTCAACATTACTGTTTGCATTTTGGCCTCTTTGCCATCCACCACGACCTCTTTGGCTCCCCCTGCCTCTAGAGTTACCACGTCCTCCTCCATAGGACTAGTTTTCTTGAGTTTGCTGCATATTCTGATTTCTGCCACGGCCTCCAAATCGGCCTCCTCTACCTCTGCCTCTACCTCTTCCAGCATTTGAGTAGAAGACAGCTTCTTTTGAAGTTCCTCCTGAAGAAGATGCGCCACCATTTCTCTGCTCCTCATAAATTAGAAGAGCAATCAACTCCTCAAAATCAGGAAATCTTTCACGGACGGAAATGGACGTTCGGAACTGTGCATAATCCTTTCCTAGACCATTCAAGGTCACTGAGACTAAATCATCATCTTCCACTGGTGACCCAATGGAAGCAAGTGCATCTACAATCTTCTTCACCTTCATGTGATAGTCATTGATGCTCATACTTTCACTTTGCACATTGTGCAACTCTTGCTTGAGCTGCATTTTCCTGGCTTGCGTATTTGTGCTATACATTTTTGACAAAGTATCCCATGCCTCCTTTGGCGTACTTGCATCTTGAATATGCACAATCATAGAGTCTGAAATGCTGATAGACAGCCAGTACATAACTTTCCTGGCTCTCTCATGCCATGCTTTAAATGCCTGCATTTGTTGTTGATTGGGAACATCAGGAAGAACTGGTTCTTCTTCATTTCCTGCAACAAATTCCCAATATCCTTTTCCCATAAGGAAATTCGTCATTCTAAACTTCCATGCTTGGAAGTTGTTCTTGTCAAGCTTTTCAGTGACAATCTGTGAAAGAGAATCAGACGCCATTACAAAACACTGCAAAAAATTCTGTCACTGCAAAAAACATAGCTTCACCCTCACAAGGGAAAATCTGCAAAACTGGCGAAAGTGGTATTTGACCACACAGTCACTTCCTAGTGACGATTTTGCATCAACAGGAAACAGGGATGATTCTGTAACTCCCAATGTCTCTGCGCACAAGCATACGATGCAATTTCTATAGTAACTTTTCACCGACCTGTAGAACAGTGGCTGCACAGCATAAAACTGGGCCTTTTCCTGAGTGCGTGCAGAAGACTTCCGCCTCCAAAACAGGCCCCGAAATGGCCTCAAATCAAAAAAACAAGGTCATCGAGGGCTAAAGCATTCGTTTGCAGCATATACTGCCCTCTTGCTTCACCGCGAAGGGCGTCTCAACCTGAGACAATGCACTCCTGCACTTTCCGGCTGTGCTACCTGCAGAGATCTGCTCCCAAAACAGAAAATGAAAGCAACACTGCTTCTCTTACCAGAACACCGCGAGCTTGGCTTGGTTTCTTGAGCTCCTTACCACGAACAAGGCTCTGATACCATGTCAAGATTGTGGGAGAGAAGGAAGGAGTCTCACTTGTAGCTTTCTTGCTTGCACAATGGGGGAATACACACAGAGGTGGAGGCTGAAAACAGTTTTCCTCTTCTTAGTTGTGTAAGCCAAAAGAACTCAAGTACAAAGAAATAGAAGAACCCTATATATGGGTCTCAAACCAAACTCAACTAACTAAGGTGGCACACTAACTGAGCCACGAACTAGAGTAGATAAGGATAGCTATCATGTAGCTATTATGCATGGGTGGTGTACCAACCGCATCTGCAACTGACAAGTCGGTGACACAAATACACAACAGTCACCCTGGTGTATCACGAGTGGAGCTCAATATCTCAACAGAGTTGGAATAAGAAACTTGATTGGCATGACTATCTGGGTCTTGTAAGTTAGCATAAAGGTGTTGAGATGGAAAGGTCAACATGAGGAGCATTGATGATGGACTGCATGGCTAGATGGCAAGCTCAAAATGTAGGGACACTAATGATGGACCGCCTAGCTAGATGGATTCACACATCTACACTTAGCACATCGGTGGTCATTATGTGTGAGACTACATGGATCTAGAGCATGGCTATGGTGGTTCAAAGACGGGAAGAAGACTCATGTAGACATAGACTTAGACACTGACTGTCACACAAGTGAATTAGGTTTCAAGATTAAGACTTGAACTCATAAACACAATCTTGTGTGTGTGGGCAATGACACTGACACTTTACTGAAAAGAAAATCATTGCATTAAGAAAAGGAAGCAAGTACAATGCTTTATAGGAAAGTAGTAAACTGCAATAGGCTCCATTGTGCATATGGGATAGGAAAGCCTGCATGTCCTTAGCCCTGAAGCTCCATACAAAGAGGCTATTAGTAGGTGTGATTGTCTTAATCTCAACACCCCTCCTCAATCACAACTAGTAAGGCACAAAATGTGTAGAGGCTATAATGAGAACCACCTGCAAAGTGTGGGCACACCACAAATATGGTAGACACTAGAGGCTATTGCAGAAAAAAGCTAAGTATGGGCACCAAAACATGGTGGACATCCAGAGGCTATAACAGGGACCTCACAAAGTGTACAGGGACTGTAATGCCAAGTTACATGGGGAGTTTACAAAGCTTATGTTTGAGACATTAGGGCTAGGAAATAGAAAACTAAAAAAGTCTATCTGAATAGAAGGACTAATGAGGTTTGTCCTTCTCTTGGTGGTCTTCTTCTTCTTCTTCTTCCTTTGCTCAATTTTCTTCTTCTTCTTTGGCTACAACTAGATAGGCCTTTTGGGACCTCTTTCTTGCGTGGCAGAACTTCTCGGTGTGTCTGGTCCTTTTGCAAAAGTCACAAAAGAGCTGATCCTTCTTTCCTTTGTACATGTTGCCAACATATAATGCATGCTCATCTCTAGAGGTACTTGGTTCTTCCTTAGTTTTTAGCTTCTTTTCCTCTTCTAACAGTGATGCTTGGATATCAACAAGTTTAGGATTTGGCATGTTGATTAAACTTGTTGATACATTATTATATTCAGGAGGCAAACTCTTAAGTAGAACACCGATGCAAACATGTTCTTCCATTTTAATGTTGATTCCTGCAAGTTGGGTTAGAAGTCCTTTCATGTAATTTAGATGTGTGGCAAGTGATGTGCTGAACTTCATTTCAAGAGTGAAAAGCTCAACCAGGAGACCATACTTTGATGATTTAGACTATGTACCAAACAAGGTGTCAAGTCTCTTCCATGTATCCTGTGAGGTCTCACAGTTATCCACATGGTGGATATAGCTGTCGTCTAGCTCCAGTTTGATAATGGCCTGGGCTCTGTCATCATTATTTTTCCAAGTAGTTGCAAGGTACGCATCTCGAGGTTTCTTCTCTTTGCCATTTGTGATGGCCCAGATACCCTTCTTCATCAATATGAGCTTGATCCGGGTTTTCCAGGTGTGAAACCCAACTCCCTTGAGCCGAGCCATCACTGAGTCTTTTCCCATGCTAAAGAGCTGGAGCAGCAGCAAATCGGTTCCAAGATTCTCAAATTTTACAAGTGAAAGAGTAGATTACAATGTGTCAAGAGACACAAGTAATGATAGTGTGAAAACACACTATGTTTGACTTGATGTTGAGCTTGAATCTTCAAGTGGGTTGCCTGATCTTCAGGTGGGTGCTTGGATCTTCAGACATGTACTCCAAATATTTTTCTCAAAGATTTATACTGGTTGGAAACTTCAGATCTGAATAACAAATGCTTCAGTTGATTGGGAAGAAGCAAGATTTAAAGTGAAGGAAGAAGCTTGAGTTAAAGTGGCTTGGTCTTCTCTTGAGTCTTTTCCCTGTTGATTCTTCAATCTTCCCCTCCTCAAATCATGCACGACACTTCAGTGCTTAGTTTTGATTTGAATATCAAGAATGTCAGTGAGTTGGAAGTGGGAAGTGAAGTAAATAAGAGCTTGAAAGAAAATAGCTATGGCTAACAGTTTAGGGTTTCAAACAGGGGCCTGGTTTTTTTATCTGTGTGGGCTGTATTCTTAATCATCTCCCAAACTTTTTACATGTATAGAAAGCTTATGTCATAGCCTTCCAAAGTCCCATGGTCGCAACCTGAAATTCATCGCGTGTTGATGGCGCAGATGGTACGAACAGGAAGAGGCACAGATTTGGCAGCGACAGGGAATTTTCACAATGCTGCTCTCTGATGCGCCCGATGTTGAGCTGACGTGCCATAATGAAGCGCCTTGGAATGTAGAACAATTTTGCAAAAGAAATAGATTTGAGATATGGCCTATAGATGCAAATCTAGGTCCTCAATCAAAGATGGGTCATCTTGGCTATGGCAGACAAAGAGCTTGAGAGAAGTTGGAAGTAAGGGATGAGCTCATTGGTTGGGACCAAGCTGACTTGAGGTTAAGACAAGCTGAGAGATATCAGAGAAGAACTAAGCCAAGCTAAGCCATGCCCGACTGGGCTCTGATACCATGTGAGACTACATGGATCTAGAGCATGGCTATGGTGGTTCAAAGACGGGAAGAAGACTCATGTAGACATAGACTTAGACACTTACTGTCACACAAGTGAATTAGATTTCAAGATTAAGACTTGAACTCATAAACACAATCTTGTGTGTGTGGGCAATGACACTAACACTTTACTGAAAAGAAAAGAGTACTATCATTGCATTAAGAAAAGGAAGCAAGTACAATGCTTTATAGGAAAGTAGTAAACTGCAATAAGCTCCACTGTGCATATGGAATAGGAAAGCCTGCATGTCCTTAGCCCTAAAGCTCCATACAAAGAGGCTATTAGTAGGTGTGATTGTCTGAATCTCAATATTATGATCCTCACATGGCCACTCATTTATCACTTATTATATTTAGTTTGTTGCATCTACCTACAGCTAGCATAGTTATAGTGTCTATCGATTAGTATAGTCAGTTATGCATTGTTTGACTTAGTAGACCACTTTTCTTTATGTTATAACTTATCTATACTTTTTATACATTGTATTGTGTGTGAAAGAAGAAAAAAAAACTAGCAAGAAAACATTTTGGCCTTCATCTCTCTTCTTGTGTTCTTGAGTGAGCTTCATCTTGTGTGTATAGTGTGTTTGGGGCAACAACTCAAGCAAGTCCCCCTACCACGTAATTCTTAACATGGTATTAGAGTGGTGCCACTAAGGAGGCTATTTTTTAAGGCCAAACTGAAGGAGAAGAACCAATGATTCAAAAAATCAAGCAACAGGTAAGAAGCTCTCCCATACTTCCACTCTTTCTCTTGGATAGTATATGTGGTGGCACTAGAAGTGGAGTAAAGTAAAAATCTCATATTGCTGTGAGACTTGGTGTGTGAGCAAATCATTGTATATTTTTGAGATCTTTTTTGGGCATCTGAGGCTGTTTCGAATCTTGTTTTAGATACACAAGCTTGTGGACAACAATTTTAGGGCATACTGTGATTTTGCTTGTGTTGGGGTCAAAAGTGGGAACACATATCACAAATTTCAAATTTGTAATTTTTAGGTGTCTACTAAGAAGTAAACATAAGTTTTATATGCAAATAGGTTGCAAATTACATATACTATTGAGCAATCAATTTTTAAAAAAAGACTTTTTAGTGTATTATAATGCACTTGTTGTGAAAGATTATAGAAGACTTGCTTGTTGTTTTGTATCATTTTTGTGATATTGGCAGAGAACAGTGGAAACCCCATCATTGAGAAGTTGGACAAGAAAAACAACCCATCATGGAAGTTCTATATGATAAACTTTCTTATTGATGAAAAGCCTTTACGAATTCATTTCAAGTGAAGAAAAGGAGCCAAAGCTAAGTAACCATGTATGCATCTGTACATGAATTAAATATGTGGAAAGAATGGAATGTAAAGGACAAAAATGTGATATATTAGCTATCTGCAGTCATTAATAATACTATACTAGGGCATATCAAAATGAAGAAACTTCAAATGTAGCTTGGATAATTTTTGAGAACATATTTTCAGTAAGTACAATGGCACAGAAGATTCACCTCAAGCAAGAGTTTAATACTTTAAAGAAAGAAAAAATGCCTATCAAATGAGTATGTTTTGAATATGAGGAGTATTGCAAATGCATTGACAGCCACCACACTGATGCAATGCTTGATAATGTTGATTTGCCTTTATCTACTTTGGGTGCCCTTAATAACGAGAATGCTTGGAAATCATTTGTCACTTCTATATATGTATAGAAACCCTTTTCAGATTTTGATGAGTTAGTCTCTCTCATGATTACCAAAGAGCTCAATATGCAAGGTGACTCATCTAAAAGAAATGGTAAACATGTCCAAGCATTTTACTCAAGTTCAAGAAGGAGACATGGCAAATCCTCTTCGAGAGGCCATGGTATGGGATGTATTGGTGATAGCCAGTAAAATAGGTTGTTAACCCCCCATTGTAAATAAAATTAAAAAGATCTAGGGAAAAATGGAAAAAGGCGGTCTAACTAAAGAAATAGGAGGGAAAAAGGCCAAAAGTACAATGACAACCTTAAGAGTTTAAGGCAAGTGCAAAAGAGAAAATGCACATTTTAGATGCAAATGTGTATCCTAGATTTTTGTAGGAGAGCACCAACCTCCCTCTTGCACAATTTATAAATATAGACGAGCATGGATGAAGGCACAATGCAAATAGAAAGGGAATAAAAAAAGAGGACCTAGGCTAAAATGTCTAGTCATGTAAAAAAGGGATGGGTGTCCAAAGGGGATTAGAGTTTGTATAAAAGAAAAAAAGTCCATGAAGATTCTTGTGTGTGGCAAAAACTAGCTCTTTTCTTCTTCTTCTTCTTCTTCTTCTTCTTCTTCTTCTTCTTCTTGCTTGCTTCCTTGTGCTTGAGTGTGAGAGAGGAAGTGTGAGGGAGTGAGAAAGTGAGTATGTGAGGTTGAGGAATCATGGTGGAGAAACCCTTCATCTTCTCCTCTCTTTATCTCTCTTCTATTCTCTTCTCTTCTCTTGCACGCGTGGCGATGGAGCATGCAGCTTGGAGCCTGAGGATCGAGCTTGCTTGAGCTTGCACCTAGGATTATGGAGCTACAAGAGTGTTTCAAGGAGGACGCAACTCGATCAAGCATGGAGGTAAGGTCACTACACTTGTAGGTGTGAGAGCGTGTACGGCATGTGAGAGGTAGCCATTGCACTTGGCTTGAAATTATTGAAACAATAAGTGATTTGTGGATCTTAGTGGTTGGGCATGAGTTTCCACATTTTGGTTCCATTGCCAAGACCAACGGATTCAACCATTGAGTACTTGCATGCTCCAAATCAAGCATTGAAATAGGGTTTGCCCCAAAGTGGTGCTTGAGATAGGTAGGAAGTGAGGGAGTTGAAGAGGTATTCGATCTCCTTTGCAAGTATGTTTTTTTATTTTTTGGATCTAGGTAAGTATGCTCTCTTAATATAAGTGGTTTTTTGTGATTTGGATGCATTTAGAAAAGGAAAAAATGTGAAGAATAGAGAAACCCATAGTAGGATTTTTGTTGTAATCATAGGCCTAAATAGGAAAAAAGTAGGGAAAAGAGAGCCTCAAGGCATTAAGATGGCAAAGAGAGAGAAGGGGGAGGTAAAAGACTAAGTAAAGTGGGGTTTAAGAAGCCAAGAGGGCAGGGGGAGAGCTCATTTGTCATTTCAAATTTGAGAGAGAGAGAGAGAGAGCTATAGGGTTGGAAACCATTTTGTGCTTGGAAATCTTCACCACTATGCCTTCGAGCCCTACAAGTGTACCTTTGTGTTGGATAATTGCTCCCAAGATTATAGTTGAGAGATCGATTAGGGTGCGTGTGAGATTCGGCATGATTTTCACCATTCTGGAACCTTAGCGCCACATTCAGATGGAGTCATAGTCGTCTAAGTCCCGCTACCACTCGGACAATCCGATTTCTAAGTCCACTCGCACAAACCATATTGCTCCGAGTCATAGGCTTGAACTCAAAGTAGACACTTAGCTCAGATGGTTGACATTAGCCTCGGATGGTCAATGTTTTTGTAAAATGTTTGTAGGCTTTTGTGTGTCTCATGGATGGACTGAAGTCTTCAGGCACTACAGAGAAGATGCCAAAGCTTGTGCATTCATCCAAACGTGTGATTTATAGGTTTATTT
>NW_028230292.1:0-15305 GCF_053477565.2 Lygodium microphyllum | reverse complement strand
GTAGGCGAACCCTGATGCAGTTGAGGATAGTGAAGGGGGGACTAGCAGTAGCGGTGGCAGTAACGGCAGCGGCACAGGCAGCGGTGGTGGTAGCGATGATGATGCCTGTTCTGAGGAGATATAGAGGAGCCCCGTGCATGCATGCCTCCCCTTGGCTTGTAATTTTCATTTTTGATATGTATTACTTTCAGCTAATTCTTGCGACCATGCCGTCACAAGCACTAGAACTCATAATGTAAAAATGTTTCATCTATATATATGAAATTTCGTGTGCTACATACATTGTTTTGTTTTCAGTATCCAATCTTCGAAATAATATTTCTCTGTTTTCCCTAAGCATACAATTTGATGTTGATGGGGGAAAAAAAACCAAAGCGCATGTGGCTTGCAAAGCCACATGCTCTCTGGTTTTTTTTTTCATATATCTATTTTACGCGTCTATCAGCGCGTCTAAATTGCAAGATAAATGCGCGCCTATTCTCGTCAAAAACTTTTAGAGTAAACACGGTTTTAGACACGTAGATACACGCTTGTATAGACGCACAATATGAATATGTCCACTTTTTTATAAATATGATTATATAGTTACGTAGTGTGTTTATATGTGCGTCTATAGGCGTGCGTGTAACTCTGATCATAAGCGCGCTTTTAGACGCGATTTTGTAGACGCGCAAATAGACGCGTTAATAAACGCGCCCAATATTTTGTTTCACAATTCAAATATTGCATCTACAAGCGCGTCTATGAACCCTTTTTGTTGTAGTGTAAGATTTCCTTACAATCAACCATATCGTACTTCGTTAACATATCCAAGATATATTACCTTTGTGAGAGCAATATTCCCTCAAAAGTTCTCATCACCTCAATGCCAACAAAGTACTTTAGCTCTCCCAAATCTTTCATGTCAAAATTTTTATTGAAAAAACTCTTCATATGCTCTAGGTACAAGGTAATCATCCCAACAAGATACAAGGTAATCAAATAATCCAGGTACAAGGTAATCACAACAATGCCTCCATCACTCTAATGCCCATAAAGCAAATGATGTGCATTTCCAATATGAAAACCAATAGAAACAAGATACTATGCTATCTTGCCATGCCATCTTTGAGTATTTTTTCAACCCATACAAGACTTTGTGTAGCCTACACATATAATCAAGGTGAACCATGCTCTCATAACCCTATGGCTGCTTCATGTATACTTCTTCTTATAACTCACCATGAAAGAATGCATTCTTTATATCCATCTTATGCAAGACCAAACCTTTTGTTGTAGCAACTAAAATAATAGCTCTTACAGTTTTCATTATTGCCATTAGAGTAAATGTCTCCTTGTAATCAATCCCATAAGTTTGTATATAATCTTTGGTAACCAATCTTGCTTTATACTTGATCACACTTCCATCCACGTGTAGCCTATAGTTTTATTTCCCTTAGGTAGTGGTACTAGATCCCAAGTTTGGTTTGCATCAAATGAAACCATTTTTTCATCTATCGCTTTCTTCCAATGCAGATGACCAATAGCATCCTTGAAGGAAGTGGACTCAGCTCATTGTATAATGTTCATCATACATGTATAATGGTAAGGAACACAACTATTATATATCAATCTATTACAAGATACCTTACTCTAATTGACATGCATATTTATGGAGCATTTTGCAATCCCTTTACATCAACCATGGTTTTTCTTACACTAGATGTATGAGTAATGGGAATAGCAAAGTCTTCATTCATCCTCTAATCAATGCCATCAAACTCACCATCTATATGTGAATAGCTTACAAAAACATCTAGCATTCCAAGTGACTCAACTAATTTTCCTCTCAGTAGACCTATTAGAAAACATGCAACCTACCACGCCATGGTCTCTCAATAGACCTATTAGACGAGGACTCTTCTAGCCCACTCAATGTCTATGACTATGGACCCAAATTTTCTTGTAAGAGAAAAAGCAAACATGCTTTTTGCTAGAGGGTGCATGCTTTTTGAGAGAAGGCCAACTTTGAGGCATCTCTGGCTAATAGGCAACTTGATAAGATTGCTACACGGCCTGATTGCTAATGAAGTGATTCTAAAAGCACGTTTGATGAGGCGACAATTCTGTTGTTTGACAATTGATTTCCATGAAATATCGTGTACAGAAAATCGATCTGAAAGAAAGGATCAGTTTTGTCGACTATAGTTGAACATACAGACCAGTGTGACCAAAAGGCGAAAGATGTTCGACGCCTGCTGATCAAGCTTCTCTAATTAACTTCGAAGTGCAGCAGAAGTTTGAATCATAGGAACGCAGTCTTGATGAAGAAAAAGACGGAACTGAAGACGGTTAATTGCATACTGCAGAAGCAACCGTGGGCTCAGATCCAAGAACTACTGATCCTAATTGCTTCTTCATCCTAAAGAGATTGCATGCTGTCAAGCTGCAAGCTGGTGGCTATAAAGATGAAGCGAATTAAGCGCATAGTTGTGACAAGCTGATAAATCTGTGGAAACCGAACAGTAGCGTCAACTTCAGAGCTGAACATTAATACCCATAGCCTTTCCAAAGGCTAAATAGTAGGCTTATGCATATACCCTTCTGTGCATCATATGTCGGTGTCAGCGAGGTGGGGGCCTATATGAGCTGTTCAAGAATGTTTCAGCTTGCATTAATCAAAACTAACATTTTTCTTTTCAGCTTTACGATTGAAAACAACAAGGTTTCATTGAGCGGCAATAGATTAAGAGGATGGTGACTGCAAACACAAAGTCCCGTGCATGAGAACTTGTATATTTCATAACACCTTCCCATAGAGTCTTTGTCATCATGGAGTCTGAATATGAGTTGGGAGGGATGGAAGTAATACCGAATATGCATGGATTGGATTGTATGTGTGCTTATATGCTTTAACATCCTTTAACCTAGACTTCTCTTATGTGATGTGATTGTCCTATCATGTAATTGTTTCCTTGATGGGGACTTCAAATTGCAATCTTGTGGCTCTTCTTGAAATCAAGACTACAAGATGTATGGATCACAATGACACTCAAATGTGCTTCGGTGCATTGTGAAGTGAAAGCAATGTAAGACACCGGATTTCAACAATTATGCTTGATGAATTGATGTGTGTTTGTTCAAAGTTGACTTGAGGGCTATCAGCCAGGAGTATTTCATATGAGATTTCTAGAATTTGCCTAGCTTTTCTTCTTGAGTTTCAACAAAACTCACACACACACACACACACACACACACACTCTCTCTCTCTCTCTCTCTCTCTCTCTCTCTCTCTCTCTCTCTCTCTCTCTCACATACACACACAACCTATTATGCCGTTGAGAGACCTCGCTTCACACATCTCTTTGACAGCATATAAGGTAGAAGGCCTTAATGACAGGGGTTTAGGTGAGACAGATCGCAAAGATTAAAGATAGAAAAGATTAAGAAGAATAACCGGTTACAAAATTCCAAAATTCAAACACATTGTACTGTATGAAGACAAATCAAAGCCCTTAAATTAATGACATGTACATCTATTCAAGATCAATGCATGCACTACAAGTAATACTATAAACCCTTGAGAGAACAATTGGCCAAACACTCCAAGTCAATAGAATAACTAATTTCTTGACACTGATCCATTCAATGCTATACATAGGCTTTGTGCTAATAGAGGGGCTCAAATATTCATGTTTTAATGATTCAAAGCCTATGGTAAAAGGTAGCATCTATCAACCAAACATCATACTAACTAACAAAAAAATCACAATCTCTTGACAAAACCCTATTTGGTTCACTGAATACCATTTTAGTTGTGTTATGAAAGTTTATTACAAAAGCAAAGAGCCCCTCTGTATTGCTTGAAATCCACTAGACTACTCTTTAGTTTTGATTGTGTTCAAACTTTCCCTAGTGATAGTAAGTAAAAGTATTATAGGTATAAGTTTTTTTGTGTGTTTATGATCCTAGAGATTTAAAAGTTGATGATAATGTGTTATGGTCACAAACTCTGTTCTCATTTGACCCAAGACGATCCATGGCTAGTTGATCTTGATCAAATATAGACATAGAGACTATATTTCTTCAATCCAAGGGATGTATAAGCTATTATAATATTTTTGTCCAATGATCATGGATTTTATGTGAAACTAAATATCTAAATCAAGTTTTGTGTCTTGGAGCAGGTTCAATTTAGTACAATTTTAGAATTGAGAAATTATGTTCTCTAGGAGATAGTTTTGGGATTTTTTCTACAAGAACCAATGTTTTTCCAATGATAGGAGTCTTTAGGAACTCCCAATATCTTTCTATAATTTCTCCCATCACATGTATGCTTTGAAATGTTTGTTGTTTTGATCACTCTAAATTATTGCTACATTATAATGGAAGCATGCATGAATAGACAAATATGCCTAGAAATGTATCTTGATCATGTATATGTGTTGCATGGATTCTTACCATGGCTTGGTCAAGTAGTGTTTTGGCATAATAAAGTCAGCATGAAAAGGAGTTGGACTATCCACAATGGTGATGGAAGCTGATCACAAACTGTCTTTTTCTCTCAATCCTCTCGCTAAAGCTGTAAGCTGCCCACTTAAATTTGTGGACATGAAAGAATCAAAGCAAGGAGTTTTTGAATGAGATCAAAACACACTATTTTATGGATATGCCTATATAAGGACAAGGTCACCACACTATAAAGTCATCATCAATTATCACATGTTTCTTCTCCACCTTGAGGTTACTCTCCTATTCTATATTTTCTAAGCTTATGCTCCTTTCCATAGCTCTAGACTTGGGGCTTCTTATATATTATTGTTAAAATATTTTATTGTTAAAATTTGATTCTAGGATGATAGTATAAGACATAATAAATTCTTGTGGGATGGGGGGTTCACCTCAAAAAGTATTAGTATACCACATACAATCAATATAAACTTTATATGATTGCATTAAACCAAAGGGGTCTTTTAATTAGAATTTGACAAAAGGCTGTAATTTTCTTAAGAAAAAGGGTTGTTTTATTGCCTTATGATAGATAAGGAAATTCTATTTTTAATACCGTTTGAATGCATGTAATATGAATGATTTCTTATAAGCACAACCCTCGATGAAAATGAGTAATTATAAATGTACACAATGTGTTTTCATTGCATGTGAGTATGCTTGTTTTTTTAAGTTCAATATTTGTTGCATCTATTTTGGATAGAGGGATTGTTAGGGGTTAAAAAGCCTCCCCTAAATTAACCCAAAACTGACATCTCTCTTATATGAAACAAATTCAAATTGCGACAAATATTGGCCTTTTTGTCTTTGTTAGAACACACCATTGAACATCACTTCAACATACAGACCAACTTTCCATTTCATAATTTAGATAATCGATTATACAAAATAGATAACAATTTTGAATACCGATTGAAACACGGGAATAGGAATCTGTTTTGTTCTTTTCATAATCATAACACCATTTTTAGGCTCATATGTTTTTCTGACGTGAATAGACATACAGAAATCTCACGACTCCTCCTTCTAATTTCCCCAAAGAGACTCATAATCTACTCATGACTTTTCACATTTGAACAATTACAAAGGCTCAAAACTACACTTAAAGACTACTTAATAGACCCCTAGGTTATGCCCATACCTTGCCTTTAACACTCACACACCCAGTGTTACTATTTTCCCAAAATAGTGGACCTGAACCCACAAATCCCTTTTTTTCATTTTATTCCTGAGAATTTCATTCTTGCATTCCTAACTATCAATTCTGCTTTGCCTGAATATCAGTTAAAATTGATTGAATTGATTTATCAATCTCAGCATCATTTTTGGTTTCCTCCTCACCTTTTGGAACAACTTCATCAATTTGGGTTGCTGAAAATGAATTTGTGTCCACTTCCACCAAATTCAAATCAGCATCTTGGAACTTATTGAGCAAAAAAAACTTTAGTCTAAAACCATTCAAAGATTTAGCCAACAATTTACCCTCCAAATCAGCCAACTAAAATGTTCCTTTCCCTAAGTCCTTAAAATTTCTATATGGTCCCACATACCTGAGTTTTAATATGCCAGGATGCTTAGTTATACATTAGGACCAAATTTCCCTGTTTGAATTTCTTCTTCTTCAAGTACTGATTCAGCCATGTAGATCTTGTATTCTAAATCACAATAGCCACATAAGCAATATGAAATCTGTCTTCATCCAAAGAATCAACTACTCTAATCTCTATTTAAGTGAATCCTCCTCTATTAGTCTATTTGAGACTGCCACCCTCAAAGATGGTACTATGAACTCCATTGGCACCGCGGTTTCCATGCCAAAGACCAATCTAAATGGTGTGAGTCATGTACTGACCTTAAAGGGTGCATAGTGCTAAATTCAATTTCAGATCCCAATCCAACCTGTTTTTTGAAACAGTCATTTTAATCATTTTAACCAAACTTGAAAATTTTCATTGCTCTCAGCTAGTCCATTGGCCTGTGGATGATATACTAAGGACATTTTATGGCTAATCATATGACTTTCAATCAAAACTTTAATAACCTTGCAGTTAAGAAAATGGACTCCCTGATCTAATACAAGTTCCATTGGGTAGCCAAATCTGGTCACTATGTTACACAAAATAGGCCACACTCCTTGCCTTATTATCCTTTAATGCAACAGCTTCTACCCATTTAGTACAATAATCTGTAGCAACCAAAATATATATGTTTCCTAAATTTTTTGTTGTTGGCTTGAATGGACCCATAAAATCCATTCCCCACTTCTCAAAAGGCCCCAATGGCAAAACTCGATGCTGCCTCATTCTATCCTGATTAATTGGATATCCATCCCTTTAACATTTATCACATGTCTTTGCATACTGATATGAATCTTTTATTACTGTTGGCCACCATTAACCACTCTGAAATATTTTTCTATTGGTTATGTCACCTAAAAAATGACCTCCAGAAGCATCTGTTCATACCAATCATGTGGCTTGGTTGCTTGAATCTAAAATAAATCTACTATATGCCCATCCATTAGATGTCCCAACATGTTTCTGGCAGTTCATTGAGAAATGAATCTAAGCATCGCCGCCCAACACTCCCACAAAATGTCATAGGGTTTATCGCCTAGGATTTCCTGAGTCCACCTCGCAATAGAATGTTCATGGTTGAACCTAGTAGGATTGACCTAAATCTTGAGTCCCTAGTGGTCTAGGGTTCCCGATTATTCCACTTAATGCGGAGTTTCCCAATCCGAAGCAAGTCCATACCCCACTTGGTTCAAGAAGAAGTAGAAATGAGATGGATGCATCGCTCCACCTCTCTGCCCGTAGGGCATAACCCCATTATGGTTCCCAAAATCGGTAAGAACTCGTGTATTAACCCACGCTGCCTAAAGGTCGAACAATGGTAAAGTCTTGTGAGAAGCCTCCCAGTTCTCTAGGACCACCCTACCATAGGATAGACCCATCGGGGTTCCGCCCACCTACTTCCCTCAATAGGCGTACTTTAGTTATCTCATTAGCCCTATCACATTTAGGTGTGACATGTAAAAGAAGCTTCCTTAATTAAGCCTCTTAAAGGACAGGGTTTGTTCACGTAACCTTATGGCACTAACACGAAACAAACTCAAAAAGGTTCCCTAGAAGTAAACTTAATATTAGAAATTTATTAGAGATACAAGTCTTGTTCAGAAGGAATGATATCCACAATCTGTAAGGATGCACTTTAATTCCACCAAGTTTCCACCTTGCACTAGTAACAATGGCCCTCAAGAGTCTATCTCGAGTCACGCTGATCGTTTGAGTACGACCCGAAGGCAGGTAATTTACAACCAGAGCCCCCCTGGCATCCAATCGTCCTCCTACATTCAAACCAACCTGCGGAGAGACCTCTCATGGCAGGTTCGGTCCACATTCTCGTCACGGCTATTTAGAACCCCCTTGGCTAGGGTTGGTGGCCAGTTGGGGGTGGTTTGGCGCACCCTCCAAAAGTTCAACCTGATTCATTATTACCATTTCTTTTATGAGTATGGGGTTATATCTCGAGTAAGTTACTCATGAATATATGTGTGCATCACGTGGGTTCAAAAAAATGTATTTTTAAAATACCATTTGTATTCATTTTTTACACATAGGAGGGTGTAATGTAAAGGTGTTATTTACAGATTGAATAGAAAAGGGTTATGTTTTATTCAAGAAAAACTCACATATAAGGATATTTATAAATAGGCCTTGAATGCACGTGATGTAGAGGATATATATATAGTAGCTTCCCCGAGGGTTATATAATATTTTACAAGCGCTGTTCCTAAACTTACAAGCACAAACAATGGTGCACGCTAGTGCTTGGGACATCTTCTAAGGTGGGGTCCCTATCTTTGACGCTTGTCATTGGTCCTTCTTGCCTTTGTGGCGATTCCTATTATCCCCCAGGGAACAGGGAATACCTTTTTTCTGACCTCGCTCTTGTGTGATAGAAGCAAGAAATTATGCAATTGGATCTATATCTGATAGTTCTTGGATGGTAGTTGTCCTAAATTGCTAGTCTTTAATCCAAGGTTCTTGTCTTTGGAAGAAATGACACTCAAACTCTCTTGTATTAACGACAGATTGCATCATGGTTAAAGGTGATATCTTCAAGGTTGTTTCAGCTTTATCGAGGCCAGATTTTGAATATATACCAATGAGTGTTTTACTTGTCTCATGCTCCTCCTAGTAGTTTGGTTCACTTACTTTTAAACCCCTAATAAGTCGAGTTAAGCTCTATCCTTGTGTATATAGGGTTCATTTTGTTGAGTGGCCCTGAGCCATTTTAGCATTTCACATGCGTGACTTATGGTTATCTTTAAGATGAATCCCTAACAGCATAAGTGAAACTAACCATGATGCCACACAATCTAGATGTGTGTCTTCCCCAAGACGATGATGCAGTGCAAGGCTTTTGCTTTTGGGAATTCATTTTGACGTGCTTATGCAAAACATAAATAGAGACTTGTATTTTTCTTTTGAGTGGGGAACATGAAGTTATTAGGCCTAATGAAAAATCTAGCCACTTCCCTTTGAAGGTTTATAAGAGCCTAATACCCGGCTTAGTATTGCAATAACCAAAATATACTTAACCGTTATCATAGCAACTCACGATCCTCGCTTACTTATTTCAAGCCTTTACTACTACATTTCCAATTTCATAAATTTTGCAATGCAAAAAAAGTATGATTTTTGCCTAATGATGAATATGCGTAAGCGTCCTAGCAACCCATTTTTTAGTACCTTCAAGCATGCCAATGCTAGTGCATAATCTAAAGCACTACGAACACAATGAATAAGGTCCTTGATTTTTTTGATGTGCATGAATGCAAAATCTTTCGTGCAATTTATTCGTTCAAAACATGCCAAAGTGCAATAAAATACAATTTTCAACATGATAGAATGATG
Organism: Lygodium microphyllum; assembly: GCF_053477565.2. Classification (NCBI taxonomy): domain Eukaryota; kingdom Viridiplantae; phylum Streptophyta; class Polypodiopsida; order Schizaeales; family Lygodiaceae; genus Lygodium; species Lygodium microphyllum. Next base: position 5,895 of record NW_028230292.1, on the reverse strand, counting down.
CAACCTAAGTGGAGGTTAGTTATCATAGACTTTTGCCGAACAGGTCTCCCTTCCCAATGAAGTCGGTTTGGTTCTTAAGGGCTCCCATCAAGGTAGGATTTATGGGACACACCTGGTCACCAAGCGTCGCGATTTCTTGACCCACAACTCCATCGGTTGAAGCACGATTTGCACTCAATTGGACCTTACTTTGCTTGGGAGGCATTGTATAATTTGGCTTTTTCTTCGCAGGTATGCACCCACACTTCAAGAGAGTTGATTCCTTGCAAGAGGAAATTGTCCATGGGGTTCCTCTCAAATGGGGAAAAAACAAGGGTAATCTTGGAGACCTTAAAAGGGAAAATTTTCCCTCTCTCTCTATCTTTTCTCTTACTCTCTCCTGCTCTCTCTTTTCTCTCACACACACTCTCTCTCGTTTTTCTCTTACTCTCTCATCACCAGTTGGGCAGCAATGATCCTACCTCCCGCTCTCTCTTTTCTCTCACACACACTATCTCTCCCTTTTCTCTTACTCTCTCATCACCAGTTGGGCAACAATGATCCTCCCTCCTACTCTCTCTTTTCTCTCTCACACACTCTCTCTCTTTTGTCACACACACTCTCTCTCCCTTTTCTCTTACTCTCTCATCACGAGTCGAGTAGTAACGATCCTCCCTCCTGCCCTTCAACGCCCAATGCCCTTTTATAGAGGGGGGAAGTTTTGGTAAGGTATGGAGCCCCCCCCCCCCCCCTCTATTCCCAACAGGGCGGTAGATGGATGGCCGCCACCATGTAGAGAATGGGGGAGGGGAAGAGGGATTATTCATTACCCCCCTGGCCACATCATCCAAGAGCTCCCCCATGGCGCACACTCGGGTAAGTTACTCATGAATATATGTGTGCATCATGTGGGTTCAAAATAATATATTTTTTAAATACCATTTTTATACATTTTTTACATAGAGAAGGGTTTAATATAAAGGTGTTATTTACATATCGAATAGAGAAGGGTTATGTTTTATTCAAGAAAAAATCACAAATAAGGATATTTATAAATAGGTCTTGAATGCACGTGATGTACAGAATATACATATAGTAACTTCCTGGAGGCCACATGTCATCAATGGCAGCCCCCCGTTGGCACACGGCAACTCCCTGCCGCATTGACACTTGGAACTCCCCCACGCCCACGTACGTCTACTAGCAACGTGGGGGAGTGTTGATTCTTTTTTTCTTCTTTTTATCTGTTAAATAAAGGGGTAATATTACATCCTTCCCCCCTTAAGGAATCGAGATGTCCTCATCGCAAAAGGAATTGGGGGTATTGTTGGTTGAGAGTACTCTCGTCAATCCATGTGGCATCTTCTTCTAGAAAGTCCTTCCACTAGATGAGTTACTCCTTGAGGATTCTACTCCTCAATATCTTTTCTCAAATAATGTCTAGGATTCTTGTTGGTCAGAGCTCAAGAACTCCTTGGCTTGGCATTAAAACTTGTTGATCATTGAGTACATGGCTAGGATTGGATACATATTTCTTTAGTAGGCTAATATGGAATATATTGTGAACCTTTACGTTCTCAAGGAGTTGGAGTTTGTAGGCATTGGGCCCTAGGCATTTGAGGATCTTGTAGGGTCTGCAATACCTTGGACTTAGTTTTTTAAATTTCCCCTATGATAAGGAACTCCTCTTGGGCCGTACATGAATAAAAACCATGTCTCCCTCATTGAAGAGTTGCTCTTGTCTATTTAGATCTGCATAGGCTTTCTACCTATCTTTGGTGGCTCTAATATCTTGTATGATGGCCTTAACCTAGTTATCCATTTTCTCGAGTATTTCCCTAGAAGCTTCTATCATTAAAGTAGGATCTGAAAAGTTCAATGGGGTATGGCAATCATGCCCATACAATGCTTGAAAATGTGTCATTTGAATGCTTTGTTGGTAGGAAGCATTATAGGCGAACTCTACTAATGGTAGATATTGAATCCATTTCCTAGGTTCTCCACATCAATAAGCTCTAAGGATATCTCCAATGACTTGGTTGACCCTCTCTGTTTGGCCGTCAATTTGAGGGTGATAGGCCATGCTAAAACAGAGTTGAGTCCCAATGGCCCCGAATATCACTCTGCAGAAGTGAGATGTGAAGAGGGAGTCGTGACACTAATGATCCTTCTAAGCAACCCATGGAGCCTGAATATCTCCTTCATGAACAATTTGGCAATATCCGAAGCTTTATAATTTTTCTTGACTTGAATGAGGTGTGCAACCTTGGTGAGCATGTCTACTATAACCATAATTGAGTTGTAACCTCCTTGCATCCATGCTGATAAATTCCCACTTCATTTGGGAATGTCGAGAGGTTGCAGCTTCCCAAGAATCTACACATATTTTGCCTTAATGCACTGGCAAGAAAAACATTCCATGACATATTTGAGCACGTCTCCCTTAATCCTTCCCCAATGGTAGCTCTTTCTAACCGTGTTGAGGGTCTTGACATATCCGGGATGGCCTGAAAACGAGTCATGTGCTTCCCAAGGTATTCCCTATTTGAGTTTCTTGCTTGAGGGTATACATAATCTTGTTCTAAAATAGACAAGTCCCTCATTGACGGAGATTTCTTGATATTTGACCTTGAGTTTGGGGTTTTGGTCCTTTTCCAAAATTCCCTTTATCATCTCTAGATATTCTGGATCATGGCTAGCTTCTTCCTTGGCTAGTTCAAGGATAAGGTTGCTAGGCATTGAGACCATAGTTGCCAATGATTCGTCCATTGAGGGTTCCTCCATGATAAGGGAGTTGAGGGACGCCTTGTGACTTAGGGCATCAATGACCACATTCTCTTTTCCCGGTCGATACTTGATCTCAAAATTATATTCCTGTAGAACTTCTATCCAACGACATTGCCTCATGTTGAGATCCGTCTGGGTGAAGATCCATTTAGGGCTCTTATGGTCCGTGACCAAAGAAAACTTGTTACCAAGCAAGTAATGTCGCCAAAGTTTGAGGGCATGGATCATTGCTAGCAGTTCCTGGTCATGGGTGGCATAATTCCTCTCATGGGTTTTAGCTTTCACGAGGAATAGGCTATGGGATGACCTTCTTGCAATAGTACACAGCCTAGTGCAAGTGCGCTAGCATCTGTGACAACTTCAAATTCCTTGCTTAGGGAGCTTCAAAATTGGTGCTATCACCAAGCTATGCTTGAGTTGATCAAAACTTGCTTGTTTAAAGGGCATTCACACTATGGCAGCTTGCTTTTTTAGCAAATTTGTGAGGGCTGCTGCGATTAAAGCATAGTCCTTAATGAAGATCTTGTACCAACTTGTTAATCCAAGAAAGCTACGCACTTCTTTAATAGGCCGGTGGGGACCACTCTTGGACATCCTTAACCTTGGTAGGGTCTACAGAGATTCCTTCACTTGACACAATAAAACCAAGATATTCAATCTTCCTTTTTAGGAATGCACACTTTTTCTTCTTAGCGTAGAGCTTATGAGTCCTCATGGTCTCAAGGATGATACAAACTTGGGATTCATGATCTGCCTCTTCCTTGGAATAAATCAAGGTGTCATCAATGAAGACGAGTATGAAATCATCAAGGTATGGTCTAAAAATGTCCTACATTCACATGTTAAAGGTGGCAGGGGCATTAGTCAATCCAAAAGACATTACTATGAATTCAAAATGACCATATCTGATATTGAATGCCGTCTTTGGAATATCCTCATCCTTCACACGGATCTGATAATACCCTAACCTCAAATCAATCTTGGAGAAGATTTTTACTCCCTGCAATCGATCGAGTAACTCGTCTATCCTTGGAATGGGGTACTTATTTTTTATGGTTACTTGGTTGAGGTCTCTATAATCGATGCAAAGTCGAAATGTACCATCTTTCTTCTTTTGAAATAAGACTAGAGCTCCCCCACAAGAATTATTGGGGCGTATGTACCCTTGGTCCACTAGCTGTTTGAGTTGTTCCTTTAACTCAATAGCTTTTGGAATGGACATCTTGTAGGGCCTTTTTGCAATTGGTGCTACTCCTAGGATTAGCTTAATCTCATGATCTACTTCCCTAGGAAGTGGTAATTCAGTCAATTCCTTTGGGAACACATCCACATATTTCTTTAGCCATGATGGTTCTTCATTAGTGTCCTCTACCTGATCTAGTTTGTTTAGCTTGATCAGGTAGACGGGTAAAATCCCTTCCTTATTCCTTGAACTATTCATGTTGCCTTAGCTAGGTGGATCTTTTGTTTACTTGCTTCACCTTGTGTTGTAATTAGCTCCCTCCTAGGATTTCAAAAGGAGACTTGACCCTTTCCACAATGAATGTAAGCATCATTGGGGATTACCCAATCCATCCCGAGTAGGCATTCATGGACTCCAAAATTCATTATCCTGAACTTGAGAGTTGTGGGCTCGTTTTGGAGTAGGAATTCCACCTTAGCAGTTTGTCTAGTGCAAGTGATTTCTCGTCCATTTGCTAGTTCAACAAGGAAAGTGGGTGCAGCTACACTGGCTACCCCTAACCTTCTTGCACAGGTTGGTGAAATGAAAGAATTAGTACTACCATAGTTAATCAGGGTTTTAAACTCCTTACCCTGGTAGTCTGATGGTGTTTGAATCACTGAGAATTGGTGGTTTGACCCCTTCTTATGGAGAGGCATGAATGGTTGCCCTCTCAATCTCGGCTTCCATGCATGGATCTTCTTCTTCATCTAATCCTTTAATGGTAATATTGGAATTTTTTGCCCTTCCCAATGCTGCATGATCATGGCCACGGGTAGTCCTGGCTTGGCCTCCGAATTTCCCTTGACGGCGGTCCCCGTCAAGTTTGGGACATCCCCTTTTGAAGTACCCAAGTTCATTGCAGTGAAAAAAATGCAGGCTTTGATCACTTCTTTGAGTGGGGACAAAGTCATTGATTGCATTTTCTCTTGGCTTCTTCCGTTGGCCTTGACTCTTTCCTTGCGCCCTTTTAATTTGAGCCTTCGACATCCCTGGATTCTAGTCTTTGTAAGCCTAAGGTCTGGACTTTGGCTGACTTCTTGGGCAATAGGTATTGCTCTTATCAATGCATCTTGAAAATTTTAAGGACTCATTAATTCCAACCGAGTGTTTATTGGTGGATTCAGCCCATCACAAAACTTCAAGACTTGTTGGGGGATACTCATTGTCGAGGCATATTTCAACAAGGAAACAACTGCCTCAACTTAAAGAACTCATTCATCTTCTGAGTTCTATACACAGGTGGCATATACCTTCCTTGCAGTGTTTCTTTTAATTTTTCCCAAGTTATTGTGCTTTCAGTAACCCCTTGGTCTTTACACCATTGCTCCCACCACAACCTAACTTCGTCCGGTGAGCTTTAGCTTGGCAATCATGGCTTGGTTCATAGGTGCTATCCCGACTGCACTAAAATATTCCTCCATGGATTCAATCTATATTTCGGCATTATCTTCAATAATCTTCCCTTTTTTGTCGAATTCTGGTGGTTTAGTTTGTTTGAGAATAAACTTCTTCTCTTGTGCCTTTGTTGGGCTTAGCGCAGAAACAGGATTCTAGGACTGCTCTTGGGGTTGTATCTGGTTGCCAATTCAAACTTTCCATGTTAGGATTACATTTACACATCCCTATAAAAATTAAATCAATGCACACATATTCTCCATTGCTACTATGCAACCATTCAAATGAAGATAAAATTTTTATTTAATCACAGGGAAGCATAAGCCTTGGGTACAATTATTCGAGGATAGATAGGATTTGGCTAAGATGATTTTCTTTTCAGGGGTTACATTAATGCCAGGTTAATAATTCCCTATTAGATTCAGCTACAGGGATAGAATAGTAGTATGGATTGGGGAAATGAATTCTCAGGAAGCGATAAGTCATGAAAAGTTCAAGAAATCCTTGTT
>NW_028230291.1:0-15399 GCF_053477565.2 Lygodium microphyllum | reverse complement strand
GAGTATGGATTTGAAATTAAGTTCAGACTTGGTAAAGAAAATGTAGTAGAAAATTTTGAGATTCAGCAATCACACTCACTAAACAGCCTCTTTGTATGGAGCTTCAGGGCCAAGGACATGCAGGCTAACCTATCCCATATGCACAGTAGTGCCTACTGCAGTTTCCTACTTTCCTATAAAGCATTGTACTTGCTTCCTTTTCTTAATGCAATGATAGTACTCTTTTCTTTTCAGTGAAGTGTCAATGTCATTGTCCACATACACAAGATTGTGTTTATGAGTCCAAGTCTCAATCTTGGAACCTAATTCACTTGTGTAACAAACAGTGTCTTTGTCTTCTCCATCATGAGTCCACACTTCTCCTTCCATCCACCATAACTCACTGCCATGTCCTAGATCCTGCATCTTTCACAGCAAATACCCTTAGTCGTAAAGCCTTCCTTAATGCTCTTATCGCTAAAGAACCATCTAGGGTAGAAACTCTGGCTACAATGGTATCAATGCCAATTAATCCTATCATCGAGTTGACTAAGGATGAAGCAAATAAGGACCCAAACTATCAACTATTGTTTTGGGAAGTTCAGAATAAGGAACACGATCCCAAATTCGAGACCAAGTATTAAGAATTCTCTACAAATGAAGATGAAGAACTTGTTTATTTTAGAATGAGACTATGCATTCCTTCAAGTTAGACTCTCAAGAGAAGGATACTTTGGGAAGCACATGACTCTCCTTTTTTAGGACACCAGGGGTATGCAAAAACTCTTAATGTTGTCAGGAAAAGCTATTACTGGCAAAGACTCAAGGGTGATGTACTTAAGTATGTCATTGAATGTCTAAATTGCCAAAGTGTAAAATCTGAACGTGTTAAGTTACCAGGAAAACTCCAGCCACTTGATATTCTCGAGATGAAATGGGAGTTTATTAGCATGGACTTTGTAGTTGGGTTACCTTTTGTGCAAGGAGGATATTGTTGAGATATTTGCAATCACACCTACTTCAGTCCCTTTGTAAGGAGCAGTGAGGGCTTAGGACCAGAATCCCATATGCACAGTAGGAGAAAGTGCCACCACTCAATTCCTATAAAGCATTGTACTTGCACTCTTTTTCTAAGGCAATGATAGTACTCTTTTCTTTCCAGTAAAGTGTCCATGTCACTGTGCACACACAAGATTGTGTTTATGAGTCCAAGTCTCAATATTGGAGCCTAATTCACTTGTGTGACAATTTATCTTTGTTAAGGTCAATGTCTTCATGAGTTTCTTCTTCCTCTTTCAACCTCCATAGCTTCGACATCTGCCATCCTCTAGATCCTACATATTTTAACATGATATCAGAGCTCAACTGAGCATGGTCCAAATCTCCTTTCACTCTCTCAGCTTCTCTTCATCTCAGTCCAGCTCAAGTTGAGTGTATGACCCCCATTCCTCACCTGAATCTCACAGTCACCTCATGGTAGCCATAGCCAGACAGGACCTTGCCTCTTTGGATCTTCCATATCTCTCTTCATAGGTTGTATCATTAGGAGCTCTCTTCTAGATGATTCTTCATCTGTTGAAGGCACTTCTCTGTACCACCTCAAAACTTGACATTGCCCTATCCACTAGTCAGCATCGTCATTTTTCTCAGGATCTGTCCTGTGGCCTCCATAGCCAGGCAGTACTTAGTCATCTTGGAGCCTATGGATCTCACACTACAAGCCACTATTCATCATGATGTATTCTAGGGAAATCTTCCTTAACTTCAGGCACATCTTTGTGGCACATCCCACTGCAATAATGGCCATCATATGCTTCAGCATTGCTGAAGATTCGTCACGCTGTCAAAATTTGCACCCGTGCTGATCGAATGCTTTGATCTATCCTTGCTTAGTGTGATTTTAGTTGCCATCATAGAGAATTGATAGCCCATGAAGTAAGCTTCATTCTCATATAAATTTTTTTCAAAATAATCAAGTATAGCTCCTACAATGTCAGAAAAACCAAGCTGCCCCCTGAAACCCTAATTGTGACTCTATAGCCATTTTCACTTGAAGCTCAAAAATCTCATCATTTTCTCTTTCTTGCCACCTGGAACAATCCACTGCCACTCGAATCTAGTGTCCCAGCATCAAATCAAGGAGGAGAAGAACCTGGATTCATTGACAGAAGATCAACGACCCCAAACTAAGAAGATTTGAGTTCGACATAAACTTGGACATAGTCTTTACATAGTGTGTTTTCACATTGTCATTACTTGTGTCTCTTGACACACTATAATTTGCTCTTCCACTGATAAATCTGAGAATTTTGGAGTTATTTGCTGCTGCTCCAGCCATCTAACATGGTCAAAGACTCTCCAACTGCTCGCTTCAAAGGAGTTGGGTTTCATACCTAGCAGACCCCCATCAAACTCATCCTGATGAAGAAGGGCCTCTAAGCCATTACTATTGGAAAAGAAAAGAAGGCTTGTGATGCAAACCTTGCAGTCACTTGGCAAAATAATGATAATAAGGCTCATGCTATTACCAAACTAGAGCTAGATGACAGCTATATCTACCATTTGGATAATTGTGACACTTCACAGGATACATGGAAGAGACTTGAGACTTTGTTTGGTGCATAGTCTAAATCATCAAAGTATGGTCTCTTGATTGAGTTTTTCAAGCTTGAAATGAAGTCCAGCACATCACTTTTTGCCACACATCTAAACTACATGGAAGGACTTCTAACCCAACTTGTAGGAATCAACATTAAAATGGAAGAATATGTTTGCATTGGTGTTCTACTTAAAAGTTTGCTTCCTGAATATAATAACGTATCAACAACTCTAATCAACATGCCAAACCCTGAACTTGTTGATATCTAGGCATCACTATTAGAGGAGGAAAAGAAGCTAAAAACTAAGGAAGAACCAAGCACCTCTAGAGATGAATATGCATTATATGTTGGCAACAGGTACAAAGGCAAGAGGGATCAGCTCTTCTATGACTTCTACAAAAGGACCGGACATACCGAGAAGTTTTGCCATACCAGAAAAAGGTCCCAAAAGGCCTATCTAGTTGCAGTCAAAGAAGAAGAAGAAGACCACTAGGAGAAGGACAAACCTCATTAGTCCTTCTATTCAAATAGAATTTTTTAGCTTTGTATTTCCTAGCCCTAATGCTTCAGACATAAACTTATAAACTCCTCAAGTAGCCTTGTACTACAGCCTCTGTACACTTTGTGAGGCCCTTGCTATAGCCTCTAGATGACCATCATGTTTGTGGTACCCACACTTAGCCTTTTTTGCGACAGTCTCTGGTGTTTTGCCATGTTTATGGTGTGCCCACACTTTGCAGGTGTTGCTCTCACTAAAGCCTCTACACACTTTGTACTTCTGGTTGTGATTGAGGAGGGGTGTTGAGATATTTGCCATCACACCTACTTCAATCCCTTTGTAAGGAGCAGTGAGGGCTCAGGACCAATGATATTACTCTTTTCTTTCCAGTAAAGTGTCCATGTCACTGTCCACACACAAGATTGTGTTTATGAGTCCAAGTCTCAATCTTGGAACCTAATTCACTTGTGTGATAATTTGTCTTTGTCAAGGTCAATGTCTTTATGAGTTTCTTCTTTCTCTTTTAACCTCCATAGCTTCGGCATCTGCCATGCTCTAGATCCCGCATATTTTAACAGATATGACTCAATAATGGTAATAGTAGACATACTAATAAAGGTTGCTCATCTTCTTCCAACAAAAACCAATTACAAAGCTTCAGATATTGCAAGAATTTTTATAAAAGAGATTTTTAGGTTACATGGGTTACTTAAAAGGATCATCAATGATCATGATTCTCTTTTCATATCACATTCTTGGAAGAGTTTATTTGAAGCCATTGGAACCCAACTTTGTTTCAACATTGCTTATCATCCACCAGAAACTAATGGGTAGACAAAACGAGTTAACCAAGTGATTGAGGATATTTTGTGTGTATATTGCAACAAGGAACCTAAAAGGTGGATTCAGTATCTACCCTTAGTGGAATTTGCTTATAATGCCTCCTATCATTGAAGTATTTAGATGACACCATTTTGGGCACTATATGGCCAAGATTTTCGTATGCCACTTATTTTTTCAATCTTATTCTGAGAGTAGAAGCTTTGAGAAAAATGTTAGAAGAAATGGATGATCAAATCAAGATTATTAGATAAGATATTCAAGTTGCTAAGGATAGACAAAAGGCATATGCTGATCTAAAGAGACAAGAATGAATCTTCAAAGAAGGAGACATGGTCTTTGTCCGTGTCCATCCAAATAAGAGTTCTTTGTCTTTAAGAGGATTTAAGAAGCTAAGTCCAAGATATTGTGGACCCTATAAGGTTCTCAAGTGCTTAGGACCAAGCATTTACAAGATACAACTCCATGAGAATATAAAAATCCACAATGTATTTTATGTTAGCTTATTGAAAGCATACATAGCTAACCCTAACCATATCCTTGATGATCAACAAGTTGTAATACCTAATCAAGGAGTCCTTTAGCTACAACCTGACAGAGTAATTGATGTAAGGGAGAGAAAATCGAGGAGTTGAACCCTTAGAAGAATATCTCAACCAGTGGAAAGACTACCCTGAAGAGGATGCCATTTGGATTGACCATGAGTCACTATGTAACCAATATCCCCAGTTTCATTCGAGATGAGGACATCTCGATTCCTCTAAGGGGGAGAGGATGCGATATCCCGACTTTGATTTAAAATCTCGACTTCTTGCAAAATGGACTTGAAAAACTCTAAAATCATTAGATAGAGAAGATCATGAGCAAAAAAAACTCGAGGATCGTAACTCAATATTTTTTTCAGATTGATAGGGACTATATCCACATGTCATGGAAGTTATCACCGTGAACGAGAGTTATGAGCCATCTTAGTCATTAGTGTTAGTGTTAATACTATGTATGGTCTAAAAATACTAGATTTTTGGACAAAACTAGCATGTCTTTGATATTTTGGATATGATTAATTGTAAATATCCTAAAAAGCTATGGAAACTTCTAGAACAGGGTGTCATGTAAGAAAAGAAAATGGCTTTTAAAGCCAGTTTTGGAGATTTAATGCAAAAAAGAAGGATTGGAAAAATCGTGTGCGTCGCGATCGCACTTTACATGTAGTAAAAAACGTAACATTGAACGGGGAGAAGGAGTGATCTAGAAGATTTTTGAGCAGGTGTCAGTAGTTTTACCCCCTTTTCGAGCCAATGGGACCATCAGATTTGCAATTTGAGAATCATATTGCATCTTGGAAGCTTCAGATTGCTAATCTTGCCAAGATCCCCTTCATAAAGAGTTCCTCTTCTTAGCCACCATAGCCCTTCTTCTGTAGTTTAGCTATAAATAAGAGGCATGGGTAGCAGTTGAGGGAGGTTCGAGCAAGAGGGAAGAGGCCCTTCTCAGGAGTATAGAGCAAGAGGGAGGAAAAGAGAGGGAGGTAGAAGAATACCCCCCCTCCTCGAGAGGCTGTGAGAGGGATCTAGAGAGGGGAGAATTAGAAAGAGAGAGAGAGAAGGAAGAAGATCCCGAGAGGCTGTGAGAGAGGGAATTAGAGAGGGGGTTATAGAGGAAATTTATTAACTCAACCTCTCCCTGTCTCAACCTGCCACTATTTTTAGTAAGATAGATCTCAAATTTGGATATCATCAAATACGATTGGATACACCTGATATTTTCAAAACTGGATTTAGAACTCAATTTGGTCATTATGAGTTTCTTGCTATGCCTTTCAGTTTGACCAATACACCAGCTACATTTAGCTGCCGTATGATGAATTGTATATTTTTGAAGTATCAGAATTGTGTGATTGTTTTCTTTGATAATATATTGGTTTTCAGTAAGAATGAGAATGAGCATTGTGAACATCTATCTTTGGTTTTCAAATTATTGAAAGAGAATCAATTATATGTTAACCCTGACAATAGTGAAATTTTCCAAACTCAAATTAAATACTTAGGTCACATTGTTTCTTCTAATGGTATTCGTGTTGATCCTAAAAATATAGAGGAAATTTTGAGTTGACCAATCCCTAAAAATTGCATGAGTTATGTTCTTTCTTAGGTATTGCAAACTTTTATAGAAAATTTGTAAGAAAATTTTCATTACTTGCATTGCCTTTGACGAAATTGATAAAGAAACGTGTTGTGTATCATTGATTTGACAACCAACAAAAGACTTTTGATTTATTGAAACATGCTTTAACACATGCACCTGTTTTGCAATTATCTGATTTTAATAGACCATTCTTTCTAGTAGTCATTGATGTTAGCGGATCTGGAATAGGAGATGTCCTTATGCAAGATTCACATCCCATAGACTATTCTAGTTGCAAACTTAAACCCTCTGAAGTGAAGTATTTCACCTATCATAAAGAATTGTTAGCTATAGTTCAAGCCTTACGTCAATGGAAACATTATCTAATGGGATCCAAATTTATGATCAAAACTGACCAACAAAGTACCAAACATCTCCTTAGTCAGCCACAAATTTATGACTGTCATATTAAATGGGTTGCTTTCATTCAAAGTTTTCATCCACTTATCCAATATCAACTCGGAAGAGAGAATGTTGTTGCCAATGCATTGAGTAGAAGACCAAGTATCCATAATATTTCCGTTCTATCTTTTGATTCCCTTATTCCTACGAAGGATACCTGTGAACCGTGACCCCAGTTTTCAAGCTGATTGGAACAAATTGGTTGCTAATAACTGGATTCCAATTGATTCTTTGTCTTATTCTAATGGATTTATGTTTTATGAGAAAATATTGTGTGTCACTATTCAATTTAGATAATTTGTGTTGCACAGAATTCATTTTCCTCCATATCAAGGCCATAGAGGTATTATTTTCACTTTAAGAACATTGATTGAAGATTTTTATTGATCACAAATGGAATCTGATGTTTCTAACTTTGTTTCTAAGTGTTCAATTTACCAAAGAGTCAAGCGACACCATGGTAAATATTGGTTTATTAATGCCGTTGCCAATTCCTGAACGTCCATGGAAACATATTTCAATGGATTTTATAATTGGTTTTCCTAATACACAAGCTAATCATGATATGATTTGGACTATAATAGATCGATTTAGCAAACAAGCATATTTTCTACCATGCAAGAAAACATTAACTGCATCTCAAGCTGCAGAATTGTTTTTGAAGATTGTTTTCACTAACCATGGTTTGCCAAAAGTTATTATTTCTGATCGCGATTCTAGATTCTGTAACAAATTTTGGACTACTTTGTTTGCTAATTTGGGTACTAAGATTAATTTCTCATGTGCATTCCATCCTGAAACCAATGGGCAAATAGAAGATACTAACAATCACTACAAGATATAGACCTTATAGCGACGAAAATACAAACAACAAAATTTGCCCCCGTCGTCGCAAAAAGCGTCGTTATTGACGACGCCATAGAATCGTCGCTATATGCGTCGCTATATACGTCGCAAATGCGACGCATATAGCGACGCATATAGCGATGGTTACAGAGAATTTGCGACGCTGATAGCGATGACAATAGCGACGCGTGCAGTAAATTTGCGACGCAAATAGCGACAGTAACAGAGAAATTTTTTTTTTTGTGGCAGGGCAGCAAGCTGCCCTGCCACATATAGCACTGTGTGCTGTATGAGAGCCATACAAAATAGTTTCTGCACTGCTGCATACAAAGCGTTTGCAAACAAAAAGAATGTATACTGAAATCATAAAACTGATAGATGAAATAAATACATAATATCGCATAAAATGCGATTGGTACAATCATAAAACAATATCACTAATACATAGAAAATGTCTACATAGATCGGGCGACTAAAAACTAAAGGTATGTGAGCTCTAAGGATCCAAGGGCGAGCTACAAATCGTCGTCCCCCGAAAGCTCTTCCTGCTGTAAAGGAGCATCAAATGGATTCTGCAGAAAAAGAAACAACATATCAATCCACCATACAATAATGCATTCAAATATCTCATGGTAACTACGGACAAGAAAGATGAGTGACTTACTGGGCCGCCGCGTCTATACAATCGGTCGATCAATGATCTGAGACCGTGCCTCTCTGCATATCGAGTCTCAAGGCCTTGCGGATCGCAATTTGTAATGGAGTGCTGCAAAGAAAACAAAATGCTAACTGTTAGAAACATGATTGTCAGTACAAAGAATATCTCAAAAAAACAAATAAGCAAAACAAAAGAGAAACTTACAAAGTCCTCCAAATATGTCCTGTGGCCGCCACTCCCAAGATGATGTACCGATCTGGCCTCGATTCGTGCCCTCGCCGCCTCCCGCTGCTGACTCCAACGTCCTGGGGAATTTGTAGCCTCCTCCCTCAGTCGGCGCCAGTCGTCTGCATCTAACCACTCGGGCTTTGGAGCCCCACTCTTGATTGCCTTGCGTGCGTCGGATCGTCTATGTGACATGTATGCACGTATGCAATCCATCATCCAGCCCATAGAGAATCTATCCACTGCGGCTGGCACCGGGAACTCCTCGTGCAAGGATGCTACTATGTACTCCTTGCTCCCCTCCGGTATGTTCCTCCAATGATCCAGGACGTTGTGCCGAAAAACTTGTTGGCACAACTCCCTCATGCAAGCCATCACCCTCCTCCCCTCATCATTCATGATGATGGCTCCTGACCTGCCATCCACTAGGTATCCATAATCCCTAGGAGTGTGCCTTGTATGGGCCCTTTCCCATCTCCGTCCACGCTCCTGGGCATATCCAGGAGACCCTTGAACATCCGGTGTACCGACGGGGGTACCCTCTCCCGGAGTGCCACTCAAAGGGATGCCACCAGAGGGGGTGCCACCAAAAGGAGTGCCACCAAAAGGCGTGACATCTGCCGACGGCTGTGCAAAAGCTGGAGCAACTGGAGTGGACGTCCCCATAGGTGTGACAAATCCTGGAGGTGACCGAGCTCTAGCTGAACGACGAGACGGAGACACCGCGTCCGTGTCTCCACAGCAGCACCCCCCTGATCCTCCTGCAGTCACAGTCCCTCCCTCTGGCCCAAGTCGCGAGCGTCGAGATCGTCTGCTCGAAGCTAAAGCATCTGATCGCGCTGAAGCTGATCTAGCAGAGCGCCCTGACGAAGAACGAGACAGCTCCTGATCTGCCATCTCTCTGAATCTCGCGAGCTGATCTGGAGACATACGTGCCATCATCTCCTGAAACTCCTCATCGCTCATCCCTCGACTCATCCTGAAAATGTCGATACCTGCACAGATAAAAAATAATGTTAGAATAATCAATTTAAACTATACAAAGCACATTAATATAAATCATTTTTGAAAAATCCCTCTTAAAATGCATATCTTATCTACCTTTATGGAAGATCTAAACAACGAATTGAGTAATACAATTCTCCAAGAATGAAGTATTCTATGGTCCCATGTTAATCTCCTGACACAACTCTGCATACACTGGAAGGTCGATAGACATGTCACCACAAAAGAACGAGTCTGCCTCGTTCTCAAAAAATTCTACGACTTCTGTATTTCCATCATTGTTAGCCGATGCGGGCTCCAAGCTTGCGGTGGCCTCCACCCCTTGTAATTTTGATCCCTCTATTTGCATATTTTCTTCATCTATGCCTGGAACATCGCTTTGATCGTATACTCTCGCACCTCGAGGAGTTGAAGGTATAACATACCACCATCGAGGTTGTCGGGGATTTGGATAGAAGATTACATGTTCACAAACACTTACAAACCGTCTTCAAACCATTGTGACATAAACCATGTCGTATTACAATTAGCAAGCAAATGACTAGTTGTACCTGTTCACAATGGGCCGGCAATACAAAGGTGTCGCGCAAATCCATCCATTTTTTTTCGGAATCTATTTCGAGAAATCCAGATGGACCTTGTCGAACTGTTGCGCCAGCTCCTCCAAGTACCACTTTGAACCACTGCACATCGAATATTATCATGGAGAAGCTACGGTAATCCACCGTAATAATACTTTGCAAATTCCCAAAATACTCCATCTCATCCACAACCCTGTTCAGATCCGTTGCTCGTCGCCGGCTCTCTTGCTCAAACCTTGCCATGACACCACAGTCCATTGTGGAGCGCATTTTGTCAATACGCTCCACCCGAAAATGCCGTCCGCGCGACCACGCTGCACTATATATTTTGTACTGCACATTGAAACACTCAAATTAGATGTAGCAAGCAAATTTAGATACGACACATTCTAAACCCCTCATTACCTTTGGACTACATCCCCTCGAGAACTCCCACTCCTCCATTCAGACCTCTGTCCCTTCGCTGGATGCTGCGGTCAAGGCTCCATGCAACCATCGTGTTGACATAAACCGCGGCATCTCCTCCATGCCTTCGGGATATCGAATCGGTCGGTGACGCGTACTGCGTCGGAATTCAGCTCGCGCTTCCTCTCGATCTTGCCTTGCAATCTGGTACTTGGCGAGCCACGTCTCCATGGAGGCATGGTGCAACATACAAAAGCGATTCACCTTCTCTTCCATTGAGGCATCCATTCTTTTTTCTACCCCATTTCCAACCACCACATCTCCAGTCAGCCTGTCATCGTCCTTCAGCGTCCATAGCATTTCATTGTCTGGTTCCACCATTGGTAGCCATTGTGAGATATGCACTAACGCCTCTGACACCAACCAACCTTCCGCCATGCTACCTTCCGGACGAGCTCGTTGTCGCACAAAGCCTTTCAGGGTTTTCATGAAGCGCTCCAGGAAGAACATTCATCGCGTATGGATAGGTCCAGCAATCTCCACTTCATCCACAAGATGCACAAGAAGGTGAACTTGTATTGTGAGCATGCTAGTGGGCAGGTATTTCTCAAAGAGACAGACCGTCTCAACTGCTCTCCGCCTTGCGGATTCAATAGAGGACGTCTTAATCTCTTTCTGTGAGATCCATTGCACCAAAGTCGACAGCTTGTAAATGGCCCCGCGAATTTCTAGAGTTAGGCATCCTGCGATCGCGATCGGTAGGACAAACTGCCACAAATGAGAAAGCATTAAGAATAATGGTCACTTTTCAAATTTGAAAATGTCCACGCTAATTAAAATCCATTCTGTTCACAAATCTGACATATCGTATGCCAATCATGGGATTTTAGCCCAGACATTTGGTCATCTTTAGAAAATGCGGACCTGAGAGAACGCATCATATCCGTCGGAGTGCGGATAGACTTGATTACTTGCTTCGCAATGTGCTCTTCTTTGGTAGACAAAACCCAGGGAGCGCGAGGAAGCTGCACTCCCCCTTCAGCACTCGACTGTGGCCAAAGCGCCTCCATCTTACCTACCTCCTTTAAATCCATTCGTGACCCTATAGTGTCTCTCTTTCCTGTGATGTGGTCCCATAGCAAGCTGCCCACATTTTTGCAAATATGCATGGGATCCAACAAGTGGTTGACCTGTAAGTGGGTCCAATATGGCAACTCGTAGAAAACTGAGAACCGTCGCATTCCATTTGGATGTGATTCCGGGTTTACCATTTTCAGCTCGTACCAGCTTGCAGCGTTCATACGTGCTGGAGGTCGTCCAAGAAAACCTTCCCTGAGTTCATGATCCTCCGGCAAGAAAGCGGCGTGTCCTTGATATACCATCTTCTTCATGGTTCGTGACCTTCGGGAGTCTAACTGTGGCCCACACAATGGACATGCATGATAACCTGAGGTAACGAGACCTGCAAGGCGATCCACGACCTAGTGAATACTTGATTGAATGAAATAAAATATAGATATTACCGACGAGAACAAAGGTCTGCTCACCTGAGCACTCTCCCAATCCCGGAAAGTCATGCATCGTCCACATGAGAATGGCTCGAATGTTGGCTGACCGCCGACCATCGCACCTGCTCATATCTTGCACCGTGACCCCCTCCTCCCACAAAATCTTAAGCTCATCGACTAATGGACGAAGATACACGTCCATATTTTTTACTTTGTAGCGCCCCGGGACGAGCAAGCTAAGGATGAGATGTCCTTTCTTCGTAGAAAGCCATGGAGGAATGTTGTAGTTGACAAGCACTATAGGCCACACACTGTAAGAAGTCGAGCGCAGACCGAATGGGTTCACACCATCCATGGCGAGACCGAGCCGAAGATTCCTTGGCTCTCACGCAAAGCCTGGGAAGGTAGAGTCAATGTGGCTCCATGCGCGCGAATCTGCTGATATTCGTTGCACTCCATCCGTGGACCTATTCTGCACATGCCACGTTGTCAAGCTTGCCATGGCAGACGTGCGAAACATGTGGTTTATGCGGGGGATGAGCGGAAAGTGTCTGAGGACTTTTTGAGGGATGGTCTGCCCTTGCAAGTCCTGTCGATACCTGTGAGCACGACACTTTGGACATGTCTCCATAGTCTCGTATTCATCTCGAAACAATATGCAGTCGTTGATACATGCATGGATGTTATTGTAGTCCATGCCAAGCTTCCGTAAAACATGTCGTGCATCATCATGAGACTCAGGCATGGTGTTTGCAGGTGGCAATATATGATATTTCAATAACCTGAAAAAATCATAAAACACCTTGAAAAATCCATCCATGTTTGCAATAATACTATTTAAAAAAAAAACAATGGAGTCTGTGTGCAAGGTACCTGAATAACTCAGTCACACTCGTATCGCTCCAACCGTATTTTGCTTGCACACTTAAGAGTGCAAGCAATGTCTTCAACCGAGATACTCGGCACCCATCATATAATGGTATAGATGCTTCCTCTCTAAGCGGGTCAGATGTCTCAACATCCATGGGAATCAATGCATCGATCATTGCCTCCATCTCAGGCTCCAAGATTGTAGGCAAGTCGGGAAGGTTGTCTGTCTCCTCTGGCATTGACGGTATAGATGGGCCTTGCGAGTGGTCGATTGGCTCCTGCAATCCATCCATCGCACGTCCACGAACTCTTCTAATTGGCCGCAAAGGGTGGACTCCCCCTTGGGTCGAGACATCACCCCCCTGGATACAAAATTTGCCAACAAGACCCAATCTTATTGTGTATGGTTTTCAATTAGCTTGAGAGTACAATGCATGAAAAATGCTAACTTCAAATTACCGTTTGCTGAAAATCTGCAATCGCCTGATCAATGATCTCAGATTGAAACTCGCCAAATCGTCGTACGTGTTCTATAGACAATCGGCGTTTTCGTCTAATTGCCAACTTGCATTGAGAGCAAGGACATGGGACACGCTGATTAAGATACGACTCGCGGTCTTGAACAATAGGACCTTCTTCGTTTGCCATCTTATCTACATTACAGCAAACGAGGCTTAAATGGATAGCTTTATGGAGATGTACGTCAAGTTGCAAGTTGACCATAAACCTTGCATTGTATATAGTAGTCGAGAGATTTTCCGATGTTATATCTCGGCCTTGTATCATGCTCAACGATTTGTTTGTCCCGGTAGATAATTTTTTGTTATATCTCGGCTTTGAGTATAAGTAATCCATTTTAAAATTAATGCGCGCCATCTATGAAATTTTATAACTATAGTAATAAAATTTATTTCAATCAATTCTACTCATAGTCATAAGACCTGAGAGAAATTATCCTATACTCAATTTAAGGGTTTCTTCTTCTATAACAATAATTTTGGGTTCATTTTGATGAAGTACGTGGCCGTATGCAAAGCACATTGCATACCATTATCAATAAGTCTATTATCTTAAATTTCCTTCCCTTCCCTCTCCCTCTCTTTCTCTCTTTCTCTCACCCTCTCCCTCTCCCTCTCGTTCTCTTTCTCTCCCTCTCTCATTTCCTTCCCCTCCCCCTCCCTCTCCCTCTCCCTCTCCCTCTCCCTCTCTTTCTCTTTTTCTCCCTCTCCCTCTCTATCTCTCTTTCTCTCTCATTTCCTAAACAAGCAAAAAATAAAGTGATTTAAACATCCTCCAAGCAAAAGGGAGAGGGAGAGATACAATGCACTCTCCCTCTCTTTCTCTTTCTATCCCTCTCTCATTTCCTTCCCCTTCCTCTCCCTCTCGCTCTCTTTCTCTCTCATTTCCTCTCCTAAACAAGCAAAAAATAAAGTGATTCAAACATTAAACAAGCAAAAGGGAGAGGGAGAGAGAGAATGCACTCTCCCTCCTTCTCCCTCTCTTTCTTTTTCTCTCCCTCTCTTATTTCCTCCCCCTCCCTCTCCCTCTCCCTCTATTTCTCTTTCTCTTTCTCTTTCTCTTTCTCTTTCTTTCCCTCTCCCTCTCCCTCTCCCTCTCTTTCTCTCTTACTCTCTCGTTTCCTCTCCTAAACAAGCAAAAAAGAAAGTAATTTAAACATTAAACAAGCAAAAGGGAGAGAGAGAGAGAGAATGCACTCTCCCTCTCTTTCTCTCCCTCTCCCTCTCCCTCTCCCTCTCTTTCTCCCTCTCTTTCTCTCCCTCTCTCTCCCTCTCCCTCTCCTTCTCTTTCATTTCCTCTCCTAAACAAGCAAAGGAGAACGATTTAAACCTTCAACAAGCAAAAGAAAGAGAGAGGAGACTCACCAATGAGATATGGCGAGCGTGGGCGGCTTCTCTTTGCAACGAGGGCTCCTCCTCTCCTTCCTGAACAACGGCGGTGGCAAGTCTCTTCCTCTTCTTCTCTCACAAAGCCTTCGCTCTCTTCCTCGCTCTCGCTCTCAAAAGGTGAAGAAATGAAAATGAAAACGGCGCTCTAGTTTCGGCCGCGCTTTTTTTCCCTGCGCGTCGCTATTGGCGTCGCATTTGCGACGCAAATAGCGATGCCAGTTGCGACGCCAATAGCGACGCCGATATCCGCCGTCGCTAATCGGCGTCGCTAATTGCCCAATTCCTTGTAGTGACATTTAAATGTACTATCTACATGACCATAAGATGATCCTGCTTTAAATGTACTATCTACATCACCACATCCAAAGGTACTATGACCATGTGCAAAACTATCTACATGACCATAAGATGATCCTATAGCTCTAGATGAGCTACCATGGCCTTCCTCATGATAAAACACACTATCCCAATTTGCATTCTTTCCATGTTAGATACACTGAGGCCAAAATTAATCTCTTATGTACAAAGCAATTAAGTCTTTAAAATTAGGTATGGAGCCTCCTTTGATAGCCATGGAGGTATCTAGGGACTTGTATGCATGTCCAAGTCCATTTAGAGTGATATATACCAAATCATCATAATCAAGTAGTGAATTTATTGAAGCAAGCTCTTCTACAACCCATTTTATTTCTACCACATAGTCTTTGATGCTTACATTTTCTCACCATGCACCATGAAATCTCTATTTTAGTTGCATCTTCTTGGCCTCTATGCAAATTTCATATATCTTCTCAATGATTTCCCAAGCACCGTTGCATGTATTGGCCTTTTTAATGTGCATAATTAATGTCTTTAAGATATATATAAATATCCAATGCAAGACTTTCATA
>NW_028230290.1:0-15422 GCF_053477565.2 Lygodium microphyllum | reverse complement strand
AATGGAGTCCTGTGCAGGAGAATCAAAAACTGAAATAGAAATAGGACTAAAGGGTCCTTTAGTACGTATTCTTTTACTGCGAGAGAATCTGGCAGGGGGCTCATCCTCCGAATCAGAATTGGGCTATAATGGAGGAGGAGTTGGAACAAAAGGTGGAGGCTGCTTCAGAAGAGGAGCAGGATCAAGAACTGGGACACCACCAGGAGGAGGTGGAAGGGAGATAATCCTCTGAAGAAAAACATCGTA
Source organism: Lygodium microphyllum (assembly GCF_053477565.2). Lineage (NCBI taxonomy): Eukaryota > Viridiplantae > Streptophyta > Polypodiopsida > Schizaeales > Lygodiaceae > Lygodium > Lygodium microphyllum. The sequence continues at coordinate 15,176 of NW_028230290.1, read as the reverse complement.
GGAGACATTATTGCCCTGACCTTTCCGAACTCTCTGAAAATGATGATCCATGTTTGGGAGCATGAATGCAGCCCAATTGAACTTGGCTCCCTCTAAGATCCTAACAGAAGCAGTGAACAGCTCCTTGGAGAGACATTTGGAAGCTGACTTCGCTGACATGAACCTGTCTTGCAGAAACTGGAAAAGTTGTTTCCATACTGGGGAGGAGATGTGAGCTACAGAAACCCCAGAACGGGTGATAACTTTGCTAGAGACAAAAGGAATAGAGGTTTCTTTTTGCAGGAGAGAAAGGATCTCCTCAACTGTCAATAATTGATTTTCACTAGGGACGAAAGACGCTGAAAGAGGCAAACACAATGCATCATTGATATTGGCTGTGGACAAGCAAAAGCGTCGGTTATAAACCAAGCCAGACTGGTTCTTGTAGGATGCTAGGAAGGAGTAGCAAATCGTATTGTCCACTGGTGGAAACTTCAAAGCCACAAAAGGACAAAGACCAGCATGGCAAATGCAATCCGCCTCCAGGAGAAGAGCATAGTCATGCACCCACAACGGCACATGCTAGATGACAATAGGAGGAATAGAGGTAGATGCCATTCAGACTACAAATAAAAATCCACACACACAACCAAGGAAAAAGACGAAAAATTTCTTGCAAAACCCAGAAAAATCATCACTGAGAAGAATATCAAAACAAAAGACAAACGACCAGAACCAAACTTTCCCAAACAATCCATATCCTATAGAAAATTTTTGACATGACCTATGTACTCGTGCGACCGAGAGCTTCATGCTATGCAACAAGCAGGCACCCAAGACCTCGTGGAATCAAGTAATCAAAAATAAAAACACAAACACACCGTACCCCAAACAATAACCAGGCTCAAACAGAATCCAAGACTTGGACCAACGAATAAAAATTAATAAAGTGCATTCTGTTTATTTGGTGGATGCAACGATCGGTTGATTTTATTACAATTACATGTGTGTTACGGTGCAACGTGAGAGAGGGAAAAAGAGAAAAAACCTGGCGATGTGTGGGGCTGTCTACAAAGTCTGATACCACGCCCTCAAAAAAAGGAAAGGTGCAATCCACAAATATTCAACACAATGGACAAAAGGTTGACTAAAACTAGTCGTCATGTCGTACAAAAAAACGAAAAAAACAACTAACACATTGACCACAAATAATAAAACCAATGATACATATGACCAAAACAAAAATATGGATATATTGGGATGTTGAATTGATTGGGATTTATGATTATGATTTTTATTTTTTTGGTTTTTTTTAATAATAGGTTTTCTTTTGTTTTGCTTTTTGTTGTTTGTTTTTTTTTTTAAAGAGGTGAACATGAAAATTCAGCAAACCCATCATGAGCATCAAGTGTCAAAAAAGGTAATCAGATTTAATTCACATTTTTCAACTCATTTTTGAGATTTAAAATGAATTTTATATGAATTTGAGTATCAAAATTAGGGTTTTATCTCCAAATAATACTTTGACCAATTAGCAAAGCATTTTTAATTGAGAAATGATTGACAAAATGGACAATGAAGTTTGTAGAATTTTTTGAATTTTTTTTGAAATTATGTCGGTATTTTTATCAATTTTTAATGACTTTTGGCCAATTTTTTTATGTTTTTAAAAATAATTTTCACTTTTCGAAATTTTTGCAAATTTTTTCTGAAATTTCCAGTTTGAAAAATATTTCAATAGTTTGCAAAAATATTTGAGATTTTTCAAGAATTTTTCTGTAATTTTTTTGGATTTTAATTGAATTGTAATGAATATTTGAATTTTTTAATGTGTTTTTAGAGATTTCCGGATTTGAAGTACCTGTGACTGCATATGAACGGCTGCTATGATGACTGTGACTGTGTACAAATGGTTGCAAGACCCTACCGCACAATCAAGGCTGGACGCGCGTCCTCACGGGGGGAGGGGCGAAGGGGTAAGGGTGGAGGGAGGGGGTGGAACAGGGAACTTAGGGGGGGGGAGGTGGAAGAGGAGGAAGGGGAGGCGACGGCGCGAGCGGCGACAGCAGAGGTGGCAGTGACGGCGCGGGTAGCGGTGGCGACAGCACAAGCAGCGGCGGCGGAGGCAGTGACAGCAGAGGCGGCGACGGGCAGAAGGAGAGGAGGAAGGGAAGAGAACGAGGAGGAGGAAGGGGAGAGGAGGAGGGGAAGAGAGGAGGAGGAGGGGAGAAGAGAAGGAAAGGAGGAGGAGAAGAAAGGAAAAGAAGGCGGAGGAGGGAAGGAGGAAGAAAGGAAGAAGGGAGGGGGGGAGAGGAAGGGAGGGAGAAGAGCAGGAGAGGAGGAAGAGGGAGAAGAAGACGGGGAGAGAGAAAGAGGAGAGAGAAGGAAGAAGAGAGGGAAGAAAGGAGGAAGGAAAACCGTCAAGGGAGGGTTCTTTTTTTTTGAAAATTAATATATGTTTTCAAAAAAATTAAGAATGAAAAAAAAGAATAAAGATAAAAATAAAAACCCTCCTCGTCCTGAGCAGAAGCGCGGGAAGTGGCGGGGGATGGAATGGCGGCACGGGTGCAGGAGGATGCGAGGGACACGTCGTCATGATTAAACATCAAAAAAACTGGTGGTCATGCGCAACGCGAGAGGCACGACAGGCGCAAATGAGCCGAAAATTTTATTAAACCCAAACCGTGCACCAAAACGAAAGGCGAGAAAAAGAGAAAATATGCAAAAAGGCATGCCGGACAGGTCTATCACGTTAGAACATAGCTCCGACGAAGATATGATCTGTTCACATGGAAAAAACCCAAAAATCGGACTCGAAAAGGGGTTCGGAAATTAATATGGAATGATCCGTGCACCGGAATAGAGGACAGTAAAAAGGAAAAATATTTGGAAAAATATAATCTTCAAGGCTGTCACATCAAATCTCACTTCGAATGGGGTTAAAAGGCGTTTGTATGGAAAAAACAAGAAAATAGAGCTAAAAACACCAATGAAAATTAATAACAAAAATACAGAGGGCAAAACAAGGCAGATAAAAAAGAAAATTTGTACAGGAAGGGTGGCCGAACAAGGCTATCCAGTCAGAATGGAATTCCAAAGAGAATAGGGCAGGTTCACATGGAAAGAGGGCAAAACAACGCACGAAAAAGACACGAAAACTTGCAAAATTTAAAAATGGACAACCTATATAGCAGAAGGACATGGTGTAAAAAGGAAATATGTCCAAGGAAAGGCGTAGGACAAGGCTAGTATGCTAGAGTACTGTTCTGAAGCGAGAAGGACGCGTTCACATGGAAATATATCCAATTAGCGAGAAGGATGCGTTCACAGTAAGCCAGAACAAGGAGATGCAAAAAGGAAAAGTGTGTCAGTCGAAGGGACAAACTGGTTTATGACTTCAAATATAAGGTCCAGTGAACGTAGGATGTGTTCACATGGAAAAATATAAAATTGTTCAAAATGGGATAGCGGATGAACCGTAAGTCGAAACAAGGGTGTATAAAAAGGAAAAATGGCCAATTCAAAGGGACAAACAAGGCTATAAGGTTGGATGTGAGTCTCAGTGAACGTAAGGTGCATTCACATGGAAAAATATCAAAACAAAGGATAAAGAAAAACGGACAAGGAACAGCCCCGAGGACATGGTGAAATAGAACATATGAGTGGGGAAGGGACCCCATCAGAGCATAAAAAATGAATTTCCACATTTGGAGGTGGATAGATATATTTCCATGATGATATGCATAGTAGATGCACAGGGTCGTTCCCACACTTAAGACCTTACCGGGCAGGGTTAGATGTAGCAATATAACCTAGGACTCGTCAACCGACTGAACTTTGGCATCCCCACACTTAAAACTTAACGTACACTTGCAATTATAAGAATAGGGTTAGAAAGACTTGACCCGGTTTTGCGTATGGTCGAAGGAACTGTCACTGCTACAGAAGGGTTGGAGTCTGCTACAGGAGGTACCACTGTTCCTCTCCAGCATTCAGCCATCATGGCAGGGACCATGCAGCAACACCCAAAGAGATAGCTGGTTGATGAAGCCCATCAGGGGAGGTGTCGTTGATGAAAGATAGTCACAAAACTCACGGGAAAATACCCATGGAGTAATCATGAGAGATAGTCCATGGGAGCTAGAGGAAAGATTAGGGGGTAAAAGTGATGTTAGGATGGCACAGTCGTTTGTGATCCTCAAAAGCGATAAGTTTTTGAAGGAAAAGACCGTGATGCCATTAGTCAAAGTAATATATGCCTATGAGCAGGAGATACCTCCGATGCTAGGGCCTGATGCAATTGGGTTCCAAAGCACAATTTTGTAGATCTATAAAGCATTGGATGATATCTACATATGTGGAAAACTATTAGCCCTCAAACAAATGAATTTGGAAAATCCAGAAAAGCTAAAGCAGAAGAAAAAGACAAAGGCCAAGGCAAAGAGAAACGGAAAACAAAGACGCACAAGGAGAAGAGTCCTAAATAAGGAAGAAAGGCGCACAAGGAAAAGCACAAGTCAAAACTTTTGTAAAAGAGCGCAAGCGCATCATGGTTTAATTCAAGGAGCGCCAGGCTCTCACCCGTGCAATTTGTAAATGTAGACGAGCGGTGGAAAGGAAGCTAGGAAGATAGGAGGACAATGGGAAAAAGGGCCTGGGCTACGGTCGACCATGTAAAAAAGGGGAAAAGGGGATGACCGCCCAAAAGGGATTTAGGGTTTTGTATATAAAGTTGAAAAGTGAATGAGAAGCTTATTCTTGTGTGTGGCCAAAAGTAGCTCTCTTCTTCTTCTTCTTCTTCTTGTTCTTGCTTGCTTGAGCTTGTGCTTGAGAGAGGGAGTGTGAGAGTGTGAGGGAGTGAGTGTGTGAGGGTGAGGGACCGAGGAGGAGAAGCTCTCCATCTTCTCCTCTCTTCTTCTCTTCTCTTGTCTTGCTCGCGGCAATGGAGCTTGGAGCATGGAGCTTGAGGATTGAGCTTGCTTGAAGCTTGCACTTGGATCGTGGAGCTACCGAAGTGCGCGGGAGAGGAGGTAACTCGAATGGCATGGAGGTAAGCTCACTACACCCGTAGATATGGATGGGGCGTCGGTTATGTGAGAGGTAGCCATTAGTACTCGGCTTGGAACGCTTGAAACAATAAGTAGTCCATGGGACTTGGCGGTTGAGTGAAAGCTCCCACATTTTGGTTCCGTTGCCAGGACCAACGGATTCAAGCCTTGAGCACTTGCGTGCTTCGAATCGAGTATTGGAGTAGGGTTTTCCCCGAACCGGTGCTTGAGATAGGTAGGAAGTGAGGGGGTTTGAAGAGGTATTTGATCTCCTTAGCAAGTAGGTTTTTGGTTTTTTGGATTTGGAAAAGCATGTTGAAGTAGTGTAGGTGATTGCTTTGTGATTTGTATACATTTAGGATAGGAAAAAACAAAGAAAAAGAAACAAACAGTAGGGTTCTCTGTTGTTGTATAACAGGCTAAAACAGGGAAATAGGGGCACAGATCCTTGGAGTGCCGTTTGATTCGAGCACCACAGTGGTTCCAGGCATGTCTGGCATTCCCTTGTAGTGTCTTGCACCTATTTGGAAGGCGCTGGATGATTCGGTGTAGTAGACGTCAGTCTAGAGGCATCGCATGCAACTTGCGGGCCGTCGGCTGCGTAGTCGGACCAAGCCGTCCGAGTCCCAGAATCGGACCAGTCCATACTCGGACAACCGTCCGATCAGACCATCCTGTTCGATTGGACCACTCGGACTAACCCGTCCGATTTTGGAAATTGGACCACTCGGACCACCCGGACACTCGGACCAACCTGTCCGATCGGACACCTCGTCCGATTGAGGAAATCAGACCCACCCCTGTCCGAATCGGACCAGTCCAGAATCGGAGCAGTCCAGAATCGGACTACTAGAATCGGACCACTCTGTCCGATCCGATTCCCAGAATCGGACCACTCCGAAAATCGGACCACTTTTTCTATCCGACTCCCAGAATCGAGTGTGACCAAAATCGGACCACTGGGCCGGTTGAACCACCCAGAATTGGACGTCCAATTCTGATAATAGGACTCTTGAAAATCGAGCATCTGAGAATCGAACAGAACTGTCAAAATCAGACAGGTATCTAGAACACAAATTTTGACATATCTAAACCTTGAGATTGACCCCAAAGGCTACCTAGAGCTAAAGGCACATCATAGATCCATGACCAGGCTAAAATTTAGAGCACGTAGTTCAAAATTTGGCTATAAACAGTCCTCCAAATTGCGTATGGCGTTCACCGTAACGGCCCTGCGGGCCGGGAAGGACTGCCCCACCCGGACCCCCACAGAGGGGGCTTTGCCCCCTCTACACCTCCCCCAAGTAGGTTGGAGAGAAAACGCGTGCTGTGACAGGTCCTCTGAATTGGACCCTAGTGTGGTAATGGCTCTACACGAGCATGGATTCTCACTTGCAAAAGAGCAACCAAAAGCCCATACCCGAACAGAGAGAAACAAAGACCCTAGAACATCAATGGGCCAATCTAGCCATCAAGGGCAAAAAGGCCACACCACGAGAACACAAAGACAATGTGTTTAGACCATGTCTAGTCAAAGCAAAATGCAACATCAGCAAGCTACAAATGCCAAGATGACTAGACATGACACTCTTGAGGAGAGATGTACCTTGAGCAACACTGCACAGACAACCCAAGACATTGGTGGAGAATCCACATCTGGTCATGCAAGTGGGGACTAAAGGGCATCTGTCAGAAGGCTTAAATTTACAAGCCAAGACCCGGAAGATGAAGACGTAGTACCACCTGCTTATCCTAGGGTCAAACTCACCACGAAAAGAGATCATACTATCGATGTTCTGATTGATGAAGGAGCAGATTTTAACATCTTGACCTATGAATCATGGACCCTACTAGGCCAACCAGAGCTCACACCGACTAGTGCAACTCTTAGCCCTTATGGGGGACACCCACAAGCACTCATAGGAAAGTGCAAAATCCTTGTGACAATTGAAACGGAAAGCTTGCCTATCCTATTTCATGTTCCTCCAAAAAGTGCTAGCTGCAGGAAAGAAACCCTCCTAGGAAGACCCTTCAAAAGGGCGACCAAGTGTGAGGCTGACTATGTAGCACAAAGGATACACTTGACACTACCGGGTGTGAGGATAGTCACCACCTTTAGCAAGGGTGACCTCATCGAACCTCGAGGGAAAGGCAAGGAAGGTGATGACATAACAGTCAAGCCTACAAACGAGGGCAAGGACTTGTGGAAAGAGTTGATACAAGCACATGTCAAACAACGAGAACCAGTGAAGAGTGAGGCCATGCTTAAAACAAAAAGGTCAGGAGACAAGGCCAAGGATGGAGTTGGGACTTACAGATATTGTAGAAGACCACGAAAGAAGTCCAAGCCTCATAGACGGAGGCGTCGATGGAGAGCCAACACGACGCCACGATGGATATCCAAGGCGTTGCTTCGGGCTCAAGGGTATTATGCAGGGAACCGATGGATTTGGGTACCAAAACCCCCTGCTAAACCACCTCTAACAGCAGCCCAAATTATGTCAAAAGCAAAGAGGCATAGGAGGAAACCTAAATGAAAATCCAAGTCTCGAACCAAAAATATTGGAGTGATTGAGCCCCTCACGATTGGAATCAAGAAACCAAACATGACCTATCAAAAATTAGATCCTCAGCCTAGCATGCTTAGCAAGCAGATATCAGAGGTAACTATCGAGCATGTACAAGGACCACTAGTGCTCAAGGAGCCTTTGATTGCTCAAAAGGATAATGAGCACCACATGCACAACATTGCTCATGATAAGGCTGAATGCTCAACAAAGCAAATAGCAAAATCATCTAACAGCCACGAGCAAATCTCCCAGCCAGTGTCAAAGCCACTTAGGAGTTCCAAGCCTCCTACACCCTCTTCCCCTAAACGGACACACGAAGCACAACACTCGTCAACAAGTGAGGCTACTCAATCCCAATCTCTACCTACATCAGAGCTTCCAAATGTCCAAGAGGCAGGACGCGATGCCACCCTTAGCTCTCAACCTAAGGATGTGCCTGTGCAATCCACCGTGGCTAGCTCAACCGCTACTCAATCTGCACAAGTGAATGTGCAAAGGGAAACAAAAGGCACGACCACTTTTGATGTGCCTAAGGACTTGACACTGCAACCTACCAATGGTAGCTAGTCCACTGAACTAGCCACCACTACTTCCAATAAAAAATCACAGCAGTCACAGCCCTTGGCCGTGACAACGCCCCTTGTGGAACATGTTCTTAGTAGTTTACCTATGGAGGAGGTGTCGCAACCAAATCCCTCGAAAACTCCAGCACTTTCAAAGTGCCTAAAGCCTAGGCTAGAGGAGTTAAACACAAGGGAGTTGGCTGAAGGGCTAGACTCTCCAAAAAGGGAGATAGTTGTGCTCTCACAACCTAGCAAGGCTATTCAACAGGCCACGACCATGTCCCGTAAGGACACACTAGAGAAAGAGAATGATGAGGCCCAACCAAGCACATCAACGGTTGACCTAGTCCAGGGTCCTGAGTCGTTGAGAGATGCACCTTCATTGACCAAGAAAAAGAGGAGAAAACATCGAAAACAATAGCAGCTACAGGTGGTTGTGGACCCCAAGAGCATTGAGACCAAAAGCGAGGGAGAGCTGGGGAATAAAGCATCAAGTCTATCCACCAATGAACCCATTGATGTCTCTCCTAATAGCGGTGAACCCTCAAACACATCCGTGTGCTCTGAAAAACCAAAGCAACCGTTGCCATCAACAGTTGCTTGCAACACTCTATCCACTGACAATAGAGCTCACATTGACCAATCAAGAGTGGATACAACGCTGTCACAATAGGGTGACAAGGTCATACCAGTCACACCCAAGGAGAACCATGGCAAATAACGAAGCCTCAAGAGAAACAAGGAAACCCCAAGAGCATGAGCAATCCTAGCGTTGACCAATCTTGCTCATACAGGCTTGAACCCCCAGCTATGCTAAAGCCTAGGCAAACTCCTAGAACCTTGCATGAAATAGCAACCGAGCAAGCCCTCGTTGAACATAGAAGTGTCGCAGAATGCTTAACTGAGTTGGATTCTAAGCTCAAGGTGTTCGCACCAGTCTATGTCCTTGCAGACGTGGGCACAATCCCCAACGAGCAGCTTGGAGATTACTTGCCCTTCCCTTTATCTTGGGAAGAGCAGGAACACCTTGATGTGAGCACTATAGTAAGCTCCTACACAAACGCTTGCAACTCATCTCGGGCGAGGAAGCTGATGAACTGCGCTTAACCGTCACGTTCAATGAAGTGCTCTGCCAACCGAATCTCGTAGACCTAGAGCAACTAAAGCGACTGTCAGCAGGCTGAAGTCAATTTGAGCAGAGTTGGTGTGAAAACCATGTTGCAATGGCCGAACTAGGAGCCCAGATCATGACAGTCTCAGAGGAGCGATTGGCCAAATGGTGGTCTCAAAGAGACCCAACCTATGTGGCACCAACTTCCCTGCAAGTGCTAATTGACACTCGGGGTATGGACTTAGCTAGAACTTTGATTGATAAGGTTCTCACTAAGGAGGAGTTACATGTTGCCAGTAGACTCGGACAAGGTTCCATGCTACTCGATGTGGCAAAATATCTATTGGTATTGAGTAAGCTCCCATGAGTGCTGGATACGTGTGCCATGCTCCAGTACAATCCTGAGTTCTACAATTGGTTTTTATCCTCCCACGAAGTGACATGGTTTCATGAACATGTACATAAATGAACAATGTGTTTTGTGACTGTGTAAATAATACCAAAAGAAGCAAAGGCCAACACACCCCATGAGCAATGATGACCAAGTGCAGGTGATACGCATCAAGTCAAAACTAAGGGATTCAGGTTGGCGATGTCTTGTTTAGCTGGACATTTTCATTATGGTTGAAGCATGTGACTTGCATGTACTCTCACGCCTTTCCAAGTGAAGGCAGAATGACACAGGTCAATGTCTAGAAGTGTTTAATATCCAAGTCACCACAAGACCACCAACCCACAAAGAACCATTATGGAGGAAGTGACAGGAATACCAAGAAAAAAAGCCATGACGGAAACGCCATTGGGTGAGAACCCAAGGACACCTCTGTAGAAAGCACATATTGCAACTGAGCATGGCCAAAGCATAATCATCGATTACCTCCTCCTTCTTGGCCAAACTTTATGTTTAGGCAGGAGCCATGCTCTCAACAAGGGCGCACGTCTCTTCATCATCCAGGATTCAATTCGCAAGATGCTCTGCCCTTGTCCATGCACAGCTCACTCAAGTGCTACCTCAATCGTTCAATGTCTCACATGTTACAAAGAGGTTTGCAAAATCTCAAGTGTATCTCTTCATCTCAATAACAGTTCCTCTAGCATCAAGGCTGGTGACACAATCATCTCTGTAATATCCATTCTTCATAGCCTTTGGATCCCAACATTTCTCAATCCAAATGAAAGGCTAACAGCCTCAATGTATGGCATTGATTGTAAAAAAAAAGAGAGAAAGAAAGAAAGAAAAGAAAAGAAAGAAAGAAAGAAAGGAAAAAAAAAAGCACACACGATCACAGCACCGCACCTAGGGGTCCTCAAATTAGGTACGCTCAATGACCTTGGTCGGCTAGCTCCGTCCCTAATTCCCTAGCCCTTTGTACATCCCCCACAATTGTTCAGGGCACATCAAGGGCAGGACATACCTAGGGAGCTCGCCTCGCCTATGGTTAGACCTGTCAGAAGACAAAGACGCACAAGGAGAAGAGTCCTAAATAAGGGAGAAAGGCGCACAAGGAAAAACGCAAGTCAAAACTTTTGTAAAAGAGTGCAAGCGCATCATGGTTTAATTCAAGGAGTGCCAGGCTCTCACCCGTGCAATTTGTAAATGTAGACGGGTGGTGGAAAGGAAGCTAGGAAGATAGAAGGACAATGGAAAAAAGGGCCTAGGCTACGGCCGGCCATGTAAAAAAGGGGAAAAGGGGATGACCGCCCAAAAGGGATTTAGGGTTTTGTATATAAAGTTGAAAAGTGAATGAGAAGTTTATTCTTGTGTGTGGCCAAAAGTAGCTCTCTTCTTCTTCTTCTTGTTCTTGTTATTGCTTGCTTGAGCTTGTGCTTGAGAGAGGGAGTGTGAGAGTGTGAGGGAGGGAGTGTGTGAGGGTGAGGGACCGAGGAGGAGAAGCTCTCCATCTTCTCCTCTCTTCTTCTCTTCTCTTCTCTTCTCTTCTCTTGCTCGCGGCAATGGAGCTTGGAGCGTGGAGCTTGAGGATGGAGCTTGCTTGAATCTTGCACTTGGATCGTGGAGCTACCGGAGTGTGCGGGAGAGGAGGTAACTCGAACGGCACAGAGGTAAGCTCACTACACCCGTAGATATGGATGGCGCGTCGGTTATGTGAGAGGTAGCCATTAGTGCTCGGCTTGGAACGCTTGAAACAATAAGCGGTCCGTGGGTCTTGGCGTTTGAGTGAAAGCTCCCACAAAAACCCTCATCAAAAAGGAAGGTTCTATTAGGACCTACCTCCGATTCTAGGGAAACAATAGCAAATGAGGATAGAATTACTAAAACACCAACATTACGCGATGGAGTAGACTCCTTAATGCATAGCATAGGACTCCCTAGACCACTTTGTGAGTTGGCAGAAAGGGATAGCAAGGATGATATTAACCTTACTACACTAGTATAGGTGGAAATGGAAGAGGTGTGAGACGCCAAGACACTAGAGTTAGGTCATGAATATGAGGATTTTAATGGCCCAGAGCTGATCCCGAAGGAAAGGACTAAATGCCCTCCTCCTTATAGGGATCTCCCAATGTTTCAGGGCTAGTTAATGAGGATCCGATGGTGCATTTACGAGAATACGGCCTAACTTGCCTTGAAAGTGGGTTCAATGATATTCATCGGATGCTCGTATTCTCAAGTACCCTAAAGGGAGAGGCTAGAAAATGGTACTGGAGCCTCCCAAGGGGGTCTATTAAATCCTTTGAGGAGTTGAGTGATCGATTTTTAGATCAACAGAACCTATCAGAACATCGCAGAGCCTCATATTTCTACTAAAAATCATCATGAACTTGCAAAACATAATCAATATCATCCAAAACACTCTCAAACACTTCCATTAACAACCATACATCACTCTAAAATTATCAAAAATCAACCATTCAAACCTCAAAAACAACAAAAATCAATCAAAAATTCAGTCTTTTTCCACTCTCAACAGATAACAACAATGACATAGTAATGAAATGTGATAGTATAGCCAAGGACAGAAGTGGATGGAAGGACTTCAAGGCACTATAGGCAAAAAGTACACTTTGTGGAGGAATCACTAGAGGAAGATTCTTACTTGAATCCTTATGTCTCTTATGACGAAGAAGGAAATCCCATATTGCTAGACTATAGACATGTGTTGATCATGGCCTTAGGCAAAGGAAGAGGTAGAGGTCTATACGAGGAGCTCAGAACACTAGGAACCCATATCATGTTGACCATCCAAGGCATATCTGGTATTGTTACCTTGAAAAGGAGCAAGCAAATAGAGAGAAGGCTGACTTGAGATGCCCTGAATGCGGAGTCACACATCTTTTGTTGATTGCCCTAAAAGAAGCATAGGCTCACCTTCAAGATGTCAAACCTATAGTTGAGGATGAGATTAATGAACTCTCAACCATGGGCCCACCAATATCTACCACATATCTGAGGGTAGGAGAGACAACACCACCACGTGAGCAGCTGCAAGGGCAGAATGAGAGGGCCACGAATACACAAACAGTTCAAGAACATTGGGAGTGAGCCCATGAAGTTGAGAAGGGAAACTTGCTAACGACACATAACAACTCCTATGAAATTGTCATTGGGAGAATTGTTGAGGCAAAACTCCGCACTTTGGTAAGAATTGAAACGATGGGTAGAACACAGTAATGACCACCATAAGCCATAATACTTTCCAGACCACGATATCGTGATGCATATACCAAGCCTAACGTTGAATCCAATGTCTAAGTCCCCATAGGTAAATGCCTTTTGGGAGGGCATTGAGATACATCTAGTCTTACCTATAGTTGCCTTAGGAGATACTACACGAAAAGGAATAGTGAACATAGGAGCAGGGGCTAGTGTACTTAGCCACACAATCTTGCAAGCATGGGAAAACCAACTGGTGGAAACCGCAAGGTTTAATATTACACTAGCAAATGGGATGAAGGTTAAACCTTTTGGAGTCCTAAAAAGGACTAACCTCTAAAGATAGAGGGAATCCAAAACTTCATAGTTACAAAGGGAGTGGATTATGATATCATGCTAGGTAGGCCTTGGATGAGAAATGCTAGAGTAATAAATGACTAGGGTAATGGCCCGATATTCTTAGGCAATAGATCAAAGACAATCCGAATAGAGATGGAGACTTGGAAAACCTTACTAGTGGACTTAGATGCCATCTCTACCCTACTGAAGGGTGACTCAACATCTAGAAGTAATTATGGATCTCTAACAAGGTACATTCTCCTTGCCCTGATGAGGATGAGCAAGATTGGATGCATGTATTGGCAACCATTGATCTCCCATGCTCGGAGGATGAGGTTGACTGCACGCAAGTTGTAGACTCCACTAGTAAACCTAAGACTGATATCACTTCTAACCTATCCACAATATCCTTGTGCATGATGGCTGAAAGCTCCATGGGCCAACCAACACCAATCACCTATCATGTCCCAGCAAACAAACTTGAACTTCACAAAATCCTCAAGTACTACTTGTGGGTAATCCAACTACCAATTTAAAGCCTCTCAAGGATCTTATGGAAAGCAGAGAGTGGAAATGGACTAAAGAGTATTGTTGCAACCGAAAATGGGCCCGACACTAGCTATAGGCACTAGTCGGGCCTCTAACACTCACAAGACAACCCCACACGACCTCACGGCCAGGAGCGTCTAAGGGACACACTACCCTAATCGTACTGTAGATATTGTGTTTATAGTAGAATGTAGTCCAACGATTGCCCTTCCTTACTCCTTAGAGGGAGATCCCATACATCTTGGTATAATATACCACGTAACACAAACATAGGAGGCAACCCCTCAGCTAAATGCCATGGCCCCACTACAGCTCTCCTACATCGAGAGGATTGGCTCCTCAATATGCTCCTCTGACATAAAGAACATACAAACAATCTCCACTCTTATATATTTCGAACAATCCAGGAGATAAAATTTCCTCATTTGACAATTTCCCAAAGATTCGATTGTCTATCCTATAGCTTGGGTTTCCTCACAACTCACAATAGGTCATGTAATTGGCAATCAATTGCTATGCATCCAGGAGTTATCATGTGATATGCATAATGCAATTGTGGATGACACACCTCGTGCTCAAGCATTTTATGATAAAAAACCCAACCACGTGAGGTGCAAAACCAATCCTTTAATGATTTTCAAGCTATTCGTAATTGTGGCATTACTAGAGACTAGCACTGAGTTTCCTCGTGCTATTAATCTCTCTTAAATTTAAATAGTGATCAGCTTGTATGCTATGCATAATCAAATAAATCAAATTGGCTCCTCAATATGCTCCTCTGACATAAAGAACATACAAACAATCTCCACTCTTATATATTTCGAACAATCCAGGAGATAAAATTTCCTCATTTGACAATTTCCCAAAGATTCGATCGTCTATCCTATAGCTTGGGTTTCCTCACAACTCACAATAGGTCATGTAATTGGCAATCAATTGCTATGCATCCAGGAGTTATCATGTGATATGCATAATGCAATTGTGGATGACACACCTCGTACTCAAGCATTTTATGATAAAAAACCCAACCACGTGAGGTGCAAAACCAATCCTTTAATGATTTTCAAGCTATTCGTAATTGTGGCATTACTAGAGACTAGCACTGAGTTTCCTCGTGCTATTAGTCTCTCTTAAATTTAAATAGTGATCAGCTTGTATGCTATGCATAATCAAATAAATCAAATTTTAAAACATTTTCAATGACCCCTCACTTTTACAACCCCTCTTTTTCCTGCTACCGTTTAGGTTTTGTATTTGTTGGGTAGGTGTAGGGTTTATTCTTATGTAATTTTTCATATAAAAATCGATAAAATCACACTATAACATAGAAACAAGGCTTGCTTAATCCTCATGATCCAGTCTTACTATATGCTCACAATCGTGAAATGTATTTTTTCTTAACTT
>NW_028230289.1:0-15438 GCF_053477565.2 Lygodium microphyllum | reverse complement strand
GGATATGCTGGACAGTAAGAATAGTGAATACAGAGTTCTATAGACTGCAATTCTGCACATGAATCATTGAGTTATGGTCACAAAATGTTTTCCTAAGAGGAGACAACAATTCTGCATATGAATTATTGAGTTATGGTCACAGAAAATGCTTTCTTAAAAGGGATGTTGTTCTGGTCATGCTGTATTATCCTTATGCAGTTGGGATTTACTTAGAAAAGATGAAAACCAACAGTTCACAGGTTATGTATTTTGGAACATTTCATTTTTGTAACTTTCCATCTTTTAATTGATAAAAAAATACCGAGAGGGGCGCCGGTCTTCAGGGCCAATCTGGTGTTGAGCGAGGGAGTGAGGTCTCTATTTGTGTGTGTGTGTGTGAAAAGACTAGGTATTAATTGAAGGAACTACTGCTTTATGTGAGTCATAGACCGGTTACAATCAGGCTTGAAAATTGATCAATAGCTCTCTCTCTCTCTCTCTCTCTCTCTCCCCCCCCAAGATGAATGATTACAAAACAGCCTCCAAAACTAAAGATGTTTTGGGTGCGTATGTGGGAAGCGAGAGGGCGACTTTCCCATTGGGAGTTATTCTATGGATGGGTGGATTTGATTAGTCGAGTGGCTTCTTAGAATGGTTAGGATTTGGAGTTGAATGATGAGTTCCCAAGATCCAAGTCTTAGAACCCGGCATAGCACCATTGTAGTGGGTTGGTGTGAGACTATGCCCTATGGGAAGAGGGATCATTGTTCCACTCTCCCTCATTTCTTACTCTCATTGAACCAAGTGTAATGTTTGCCCACTTTGAGCTTTTGATGGATCACGCAATAGTGATTTTTTGCGAGGTAGACCCAAAAGCAACTTAACTATCTAAGCTTGTGTGTTCCATGGGAATTTGGGATTCAAGTGGTGATACTTAGGACAAGTGAAACTAGGCGACTAACCAATGTTACTTCTTGGGTTTCTTAGGCAGGTACGTCTTAGTGAAGTATGCATAATAGAATCACTAGTGTAATTGGGATGACTAGGCATAGGCACGGATAGCTATACTATAAGCATGGGATGAATATCCCTATGTCTAAGTGGCCTAAGGAGTTTTGGTAGGCACACTTTAGCCATGGGATAGATATCCTTGCATTGAGTGGCCGAAGGAGTCACATAGAATGTAGAATGTACAAAAAAACTTTGAACAATGTTCCTAAGAAATTTGGGGCCAAAGATGCATTCGTGTTGGGTGGGATATTTCCTCAATTTTCCTTGACAAGGGAAAGGCATTTTGAAATGGCACTCACTTGAGGGAAATGCCAAAGGGAATAACTTCATTTTCCTATGCACTCATTTTATCATTGTCTAACTCATCCATCACTCGCGTGTTTGTTCATGCTCCCTGTATTTTGACTCGTGCATGTGAATTTTGTCTTCTTTCTCAACTCCATAGTAACATGTGACAACAATTTTCTAGCTTCCCATGTCCAATCCCATTCTGCTACTGTCGTGACCTCATCTTCATGTTAGAGATCATTTTCCTACTCTTCCGCCTTTTCTTGGCTGTGTTTTCATGTTCCCGTTTGACTCTTGCATCTTCTTCTTTCTCAACTCCATAGTAACATGGGAGACCCATTTTCTAGCTTCTTGTCCTAGTCCAATCCCGTTCTGGTATCATTGCAACCTTGTCTTCATGGTGACAAGGGATGATAATTCTTGTCTCCATCACCGTTCCGGTTCCCATCCTTGTTTCCAAAACCTGTCCAAATTACTATGCTTAACTTGATGCTCTCCGTTTGCAATCTCTTCTCTCAACTATCTCTATTAGCTCTCCTCTCTAATCTTTGCTCTCCTCAACTCTTGCATTTTTAGAGCTTTCCCCTTCAATCAACTCTTTCTCAACGTGTTTCATAGAAAAATAATTAGAAATTATTATATGTTTCTTTGATGTTGTGCTCATCCCCATCTCCCTTCCCTAGCTTTGCTATTCCCATCACCATTCCCTTCCTTATTCCTTGTCCTTATTTCTAGTTTCATGTTTTTATGCGGAGGGTAGAGATCTAAGGGGCATGAGGGGATGCCCAACATGGGCACACAAAGATAACAAGTTTGCTCATTTGTGGGTAGGTTGTAGGTGCATGATGCATGCGTGGTATTTTTGGCAATGGAGCACTAGGGTGTTCAGTGGCGGGCACCTGAGATGAATAGGATATATAGCCTAAAGAAGACCTGACACCTAGATGGGGAGGGTCTAAGCTAACTCGAGGAAAGGAACTTGAACCTAGATTAGAGTTTCTAGATCCTAAACCTACAGTGTGAGAAAAGGAGAAAAGTTTGGCAACAGAGCACTAGGGTGTATAGTGGCAGGCGCCTAAGATGGATAGGACATAGGCTAAAGAAAACTGAACACCTAAATGGAGAGAGTCTAAGTCAACTTGAGGAAAGGAAAGTGAGTCTAGACTTAGAGTTTGTAGATCAATGTCGTTTATTCGGTACATCTCTTGCATGCAAGCCTCACTCTAGGTTAGATGAGGACATAGGGAGCTCCGGCACTATCATAGTCTGTTAGTCTATCCTGTGCGTCAAATTTTTCCATTTACAAGCAAGTGGAGATTGGGGTATCTAGGTCTTGATCATTACATGCATTGTTTCTTCAGCTTGTTCACACTGCACATAGTCCACTTTATGAGCCACATGACAGCCTGGGCGGCATCTCTTCCACACATAGGTGGCCAGTTTTGCTTATGCACCAGCTTTTGGCAGCATTTGGTTGGCCTATTTCACACCTCATGCCTATAGAGGCAGCCACTCACATGCCTCCATCGTTCACAGTCGAACAGCCATCATTTTCCTCATCATCCTCAGTCATATTCTCATCTTCTGCCTTCAGTCCCTGGTCCCCTTACTGACGTGGCATTCACGTGCACTGCTGACTATTCACAGCCTTGTATTTGCATTCAGATCAGAGTGTTTTGCTTCTTTTTCTTTTGCGTTTTATCTTCTCTTTTTCTTCTCGCTGTGTTCCTTTCCTTCCATTGTGCACTCTTGCATGGTATCATTGCCAAGAAGAGTGATGAAGAGCCTTTAATCCGCTGCATTTTCTATTACCTATAGCTCCCCACATTTGTGCTTGCTAGCCGGAAGATTGAGAAGCTGCAAACTCATATATATTTCAGCCTGCAACATACATTGACCCTCTGCCTTGTGGATCATTATGAGCAACAAAAGGCTGCAGATGATTTAACAAGCATTGCAACCTCATAAAATTTCCTAGATCCAGCATAGTATATGTCAAAACCAAAAAAAAAGCAGCCAGGTTGACCAGCCAATTCATGTTGGTTTTCTTCTATACATATGATATCTGGATGTGTATTTGCATGCAATGCCATAACAACCTCCATCTACATTACAGAGGCCTTGTACGTATACAAAACACACTTTTGTAGGTGCAAACATGAGGATTTAAGAAGAGGCAAAGGAGCATCGATTTATTGCCATAACATCAGAATCCTCTTGCACACTAAATAATACTATTCTTGATCCAATTCATTCACATTATAATCAGTCAATACTTCTTTCTGTTGGGAATAAAGGCCCTCGTGCCTTTTAATATGCTCGGGTGTGAACACACCCTTAGCACTTGTACTTACACATATATATCTATCTAAGAACCTAAAGCAATACACTCGTCATTGTACCTAAAGATTGTGCACTCTCTACTCTGCTCTCTCACTCTGTCTCGCTACTGCTAATGAACATTGACGGTCTCAATCTTCGTGCACCCCGTCACTACAAATTGGTATCAGAGTGGGCAAGAGACAACTCAGGTGTTGCAGAAGTCCCAGGTGGACTCGACAAGTAGGAGTCAGCAGTCGACTGGTGCAGAAGCGACTGCAGCCGAAGAACAGCCAAGGCGACTAGCAGGGAGCAGGTGAAGTGACTGCAGCTGGCGAACGATCAGCGGGTGACTAGCAGGGAGCAGGTGAAGTGATTGCTGCTAACGAACGATCAGCGGGTGACTAGTAGGAAGCAAGGGTTGTAGCGTGGCATCTGACAAACAATAGATGGGATGGCAGCCAGGGCGTGACGGTCGATGAGGCGAGCTGCACGGCGTTGACGACAGACGCAGCATGGTTGAGCGGGTCATAGGTCCAACGCGTGGCAACATGGTCGAGCGGGTCAATAGATCCCCTGACAACTTTAAAAAAGAATATCAAAATTTTCCTAAAATGCCTTTTGCCCCCTTTCCTTTGTGGGCGTTCGCGCTCATAAGCACATATGCAAATTTGTGTTAAAATTTGGGGCTTTTCCCAAATTTGTTGCCTAACACACATTGCAGTGATCTCTGGACCAAAATTTGCAGACATTGAATGCACAGGCCTCAAAAATTTTTTGGCGATTCTCAAATGCAGGCTTAATTCCATGCAATTTGGACATCTAGCACTTGGAAAATGTTGGGGTTTTTGCTGAAATTGCTCTATTTTGGCAAAATTGGCATGTTCCATGCATGTCAAAGACAATGCAGATATGTGGTTGATGCTTTGAGCACAAAATTTTGGGGCTTTTGACCGTGCTTGTCAAGTTTTATTCCCGTGGGTACAAGTACAACAGAAATTGCAGCTAAAATTTGGGATTTCTCATGTAATGAGATGTATATGCCCTTGGAACAGCTGTAATCAGTTGTGGAATGCTGTAGCACATGGTTTGGTGCTTCTGAAAATACAATTACAGATCTGAAATCTCTGCTTCTACGTGGTCATTTATTGCTTGTTGGTACTTGTTTGCACCTTCGTCACTTGTGTGACAGTTTGGGCCTGCAGTTGCTGAATTTTTTGGTCACACTTGGGCTGAAAATCATGGCTGGCAGCAGTGACAGTAGTAATCTCATGCACATAAAGAAGCTTGAAGGAGCACATAACTTTGCAGGTTGGTAAAAATAGTGCTACAATATCTTGTTGCAAAAGCAGCAGACAAAGCCGATTAAGACCAAAGGGGCAAAGCCTGCAGATATGGAACTGTCAGAGTGCAGCGGTGCGGAAGCGTAGGACTGAGAGAGAGAGAACGCAGAGAGAGAAGGGAGAGAAAGAGACAGTGTACACTGAAGATCTGCTGTATAAAGAATGCTGGATACAAAGATATACACGGGCGCAGTGCGCTGGACTGCGTGTCTCCACCTCGACGATGCGACCTGCTGTCCACCTCGAAGTCTGCTGCAGTCTGCACTGTCTGCTGTCTGAAATCTGTGAACAGAGACAGAAATCTGCACGGCACCGGTCTGTAACCTGCGACAGAGAATAATAGCCAGACTGCTGAAAACGTCAGCAATAAATAGGCGAAAAATCACCTAGAACGGGGCGCCAAAATAGGGCGCAGCTAGGAATAAAATGGCTGCAGGCAGTCGGACTGCCACGTGGCAGTCCGACTGCTGCAGGTCCGACTGCAGCAGTCCGACTGGACTGCATCTGCCTGGCTGTACCTGCCTGGCTGTGATCCTCTCTAACACCCCCTCTCAGAGCCTGGGCAAGGCAGAAGCCTGAGGGATCTGGAATGTTGCCGAAGTAGAGCCTGAGGAAGCGCCTTCGTAAACAAATCCGCAAGATTGTCCTCCGTCTTGCAATACTCCACAGTGATGGTCTCATCCAGAAGCTTTTCTCGGATGAAGTGGTACTGGATCTCAATGTGCTTCGTCCGGGCATGAAAAATAGGGTTCCTCGCCAAGGCAATGCAACTTTCATTGTCACATCGCAGCAATGTAGGACGAGTCTGGGGGCACCCAAGCTCCTCCAACAATCTCCGAAGCCATACAACCTCGCATGTGGTGGAAGATGCGGCCCGATACTCCGCCTCAGTAGACGAAAGGGCTACCGTGGGCTGCTTCTTGCTACTCCATGAAATAACACTGGCACCCAAAGTAAAGCAGTAACTTGTTGTAGACCGCCTGTGGTCTACGTCACCGGCCCAATCTGAGTCGCTCCAACCTGCAAGTACAAGATCTGACCCATCTGTCCCTGCGGGGTAATGAATCCCCAAATCAGACGTCCCCCTCAGATACCGAAGTATCCTCTGAGCAGCCTGCCAAAGCACCGTCTTAGGTTCACTCATGAACCCTGCCAAGAGCCCAACAGCAAAACATAGATCAACCCTGGTGTTGAGAAGCCAAATCAAAGACCCTATCAACTGTCGATAGCGGGAAGCATCCTCCAAAGGAGAAGCTGAGTGGGAAGTGGCCTTCCAGTTCGGATCCATAGGAGTAGAGAGGGCTCGACAATCTTCCATCTCAAAAGACACCAAGAGCTCCTGTACATATCTCTGTTGGGAGAGAAAGATCCCCCTCTGAGACTGAAAAATCTCATGTCCTAAAAAGAAATGGAGTAGCCCCAAATCCGTCATCTCGAACGTCCGATGTAAAGCTGACTTTGTCTCCTGGACCTGTTGTGCATCATCACCTGTGACAATCAAATCATCAACATATAATACAAACAGCACACAACCATCCTCGGAAGTGTGAACATACAGCTGCGGATCGGCCTTGGACCGCCGATATCCCAACTGAGTCTGGAGGAACGAATCAATCTTCTCGTTCCAAGCTCGCGGGGCCTGCTTGAGACCATACAGGGCCTTCTTCAACCTGTAGACTTTCCCATCTGAAGAACCAAAGCCAGGAGACTGCTCAACGTAGATCTCCTCCTTCAAATCACCATTCAGGAAGGCCGACTTCACATCCAGCTGATAAACAGGCCATCTCCTATGGCCAGCCAAAGCAAGAACAGCTCTAATGGTTGCCATACGAGTTGTAGGGGCAAAGGTGTCATGGCAGTCAATCCCTGGGCGCTGGGCAAAACCCTTAGCAACAAGGCGAGCCTTGTGCTTATCCAAAGTACCATCACTGAGATATTTGGTCTTGAAGACCCACTTGACTCCAATCACCTTCTTCTTCGGGGGGCGTGGCACAAGTGACCAAGTGCCATTCCTCTCAATAGCCTCCAACTCAGCTTCCATAGCTTTCTTCCATGGGGCGGACTGTAAAGCCTCTTTCACGGAGGTGGGCTCTCGATCCTGCATAACTCGGGACATCAAACAATAATTGGAGCAAACAAGCTCCGAAGAATGCGCCTGGTGCCTCCGTGACCGCCGCGGACCATCCTGCGGTCCCCACTCCTCAGGAACCCCCTCGATCCCTGAATCACGGAGTGTGTCACGGGCCCAGCGAGGAGGAGGCCGAACCTCCCCTCGTCGTTCTCCATCAGTAGAAGACTCTGGAATGTCCACCGGTGGTAACTCCTCAAAAGGATCCGGTGGAACAGTAGACTCTGTGTCAGAAACAGAATCATAATCAAACGGCACAGGCTCCAGTGGAACTGTAGAAGGAGCCAAACTCTCCCCTAGATCTCCAAGAACGGGATGCTCCTCACCCGTTGAAGAAGCCGGAACCTCCACAAACCGCACATCACGGCTAGTATATACATCCCGCTTGACGGGATCATACAGTCGGTAGCCTTGGGACTGGGAGCTGTAGCCAACAAATACCTGTTTTCGGGAAGCCGCTTCAAATTTGTCATGGTGAGCCTTGGGAATGTGAACATAGGCATCACACCCAAAGACCCGAAAGTAAGAAACATCTGGCTTCATCCCAAAATAAGCCTCAAATGGAGTCATCCCTTCCACGGCCGAAGTAGGGGATCGATTAAGAATGTGGACTGCAGTAGCCACAGCCTCGGCCCACAGAACCTGAGGGGTCTGTCGGTGCTCCATCATGGTGCGCGCCATCTCGATCACACTGCGGTTCTTCCGTTCGAGAATACCATTTTCTTGAGGAGTATTGGTATTGGCAAACTCCTGGTGAATTCCTCTATCTGTATAAAACCGAGCAAATTCATTAGACACAAATTCACCTCCCTTGTCGGATCGCAAGGTCTTCAACTTCCGGCCTGATCGGTTCTCCTCAAAGAGAAGCCAATCCTTGAAGTGCGATAAAGCTTCTGACTTTAGTGCCAAAAAGTAGGCCCATGTCATCCTGCTATAGTCATCCACGATCAGCATGAAGTACGAGCTCCCACGCAGAGACTCATTCCTCATAGGGCCACATAGATCCGTAGATACTAACTCCATCGGTGAAGTAGACCGCCGCGAAGCTGTGTGGGGAATGGCATCCCGATGCTGCTTCCCCCGTATGCAGGAGACACATGGCTGCTGGCTCACCACTATATCCAGCAACCCTCGAACAAGCTGTCCATGTGACGCCTTCCGAAGATAGTCATAGTTCAGGTGACCAAACCTAGCATGCCATAATTCAGACTGTGACTGTGAGGTAAGAAGAAGAGTGGAGAGGGCAATGGAAGACTTCAGTTTGTAAATGCCGTTCTCCTCATATCCAGATGATAGAACCTTCCTCGATTCACGATCAAGGACTCGCACAGTAGAACTGTCAAATTCCACTAAAAGACCAAGGGAGCAAATCTTATGAACTGAAAGGAGATGGTACCCCAATCCTGGTACATGCATAACCTCTGAGGTATGGGTGCCACCTCGTCCATCCGGAATAAGCTGCATCTTACCCCGACCTGCAATAGAAACTGAAGAGCTGTCTCCAATGAGAACCTGCCCACGCGAAGGTCGCAGCTGGGCAACACCATCTGATGAAGGAGTCATGTGGCGTGAGGCACCACTATCAATAATCCACTCTCGAGATTGGGGAGCCGCCATCGCAGCATCAGAAGCATTCGGTGAAGCGTCCTCAATGACAACTAAGTGTAGAAATGCAGCTGATGAGGGTGCAGCCACCGCTCCAGAATCCTTGGTTTCCTTCTTCTTGGTGTCCTTCGAGTCTTTGTCAGGGCAATCCTTCTTCCAATGGCCAGTCTTTCCACAAATATGGCATGTGGAGTCTTTGTCCTTGTCCTTCTCCTTGTCCTTCTTGGACTTGTTATCCCCCTTCTTCTTCTTTTGGTCCTTCCCCTTCTTCTGAGAGGCTTGACCTGTCAACGCCTCCGTCTTGGAAGCATTGTGTCCCTTTAACTGTTCCTCTTGGTCCAAGACCATAGAAACCAACTCTTTCCACCGAAGAGTAGACTCTCGCCCCGAAGCAATAAGGGCAGAGTAAAATGTACCGAATCGTGGCGGCAACTGGGACAATAGTGTGATCGCCATGTCTTTAGAGGAGATCGGCTTCCCCGCATTCTGAACCTGCATCTGTAGCTGCCGTAGCTTGTTAATGTGTTCCCTTAGCGAAGAAGACTTATTGACGGACAAGGTCCGCATCTGTACCTCCAAAGAAACCCTCTTCATCAGGGTCATCCGATTGTACATTTGATCAAGCTCCAGCCATATCTCACGAGCCACCGTCAAGTGCTCGATGTGAGCGATCACGGCTGTAGTGCATGATAGAAAGAGAAAGGATTGAATCCTGGCATTCAGTTTGTCCCAATGAGACTGGGCCCTGGCCAACTCCGCACGAGCATCGGAAGAGAGTTTGGACTCATCTCTTACCGAAGGCCGGTCAATATCTTCCTGTATCAACTCCGCCAAATCATAGGACTCCAGAATGGCCAACATCATAACGCGCCAAATGCGGTAGTTGTTGCCGTCGAGCTTCTGATCTGTAGGAAGAGCCGGTAGGACAGGCACCTTCCGGTCCATAATCGCCTGGAACTCCAAGTCCATCTCTGTAGACATCTTCACCTGCAATGCCTTCTCAAACGCAAAAGCAGCCCCCTCTGACTGGGTAAACTCAGCCTGCTAAGGCTCTTCCGCGTCCCGAAGCTTCTTCACCCGCCGGAGGCGATGAAAAAGCAAAACCTGCACTTTTAGGTTGAAAACTCAAACTTTCTCCGCGTCAAACAGCAGTAAACAGCAGCAAATCCACCACCTGTACTCCTTTCCTGTGTGCCCACACTCGTTTCAGCCTTGTTCCAAGGCGTAGCCCTCTTGTCTGCCCTTAAACGCAAAAAACGCAAATTTGTGTCGCGATGGAAACTCCTCTTCAGGTTGATTCTGCGCTCAGTCAGCCCTCAAACACTGCTCTGATACCATGTCAGAGTGCAGCGGTGCGGAAGCGTAGGACTGAGAGAGAGAGAACGCAGAGAGAGAAGGGAGAGAAAGAGACAGTGTACACTGAAGATCTGCTGTATAAAGAATGCTGGATACAAAGATATACACGGGCGCAGTGCGCTGGACTGCGTGTCTCCACCTCGACGATGCGACCTACTGTCCACCTCGAAGTCTGCTGCAGTCTGCACTGTCTGCTGTCTGAAATCTGTGAACAGAGACAGAAATCTGCATGGCACCGGTCTGTAATCTGCGACAGAGAATAATGGCCAGACTGCTGAAAACGTCAGCAATAAATAGGCGAAAAATCACCTAGAACGGGGCGCCAAAATAGGGCGCAGCCAGGAATAAAATGGCTGCAGGCAGTCGGACTGCCACGTGGCAGTCCGACTGCTGCAGGTCCGACTGCAGCAGTCCGACTGGACTGCATCTGCCTGGCTGTACCTGCCTGGCTGTGATCCTCTCTAACAGGAACAGGATGGTTGGGATGCATGCTCAACCATCGAGCTATCGATTTTTGATGCCTTGTTGTTAAACATTGAAAGTTTGGATTTTGCGTATGCTATTTGGACTCGACTGGAAGAACTGTATGCACAGAAGAGTGCTCCAAGCAAAGTGTATTGGCTGAAAAAGCTTATGGATTTGCGTATGAAAGAGGGTACAGCAATGTCTACTCACTTGAGTGAGTTTAACTCCATTTTCAGCCAGCTGGTTGCCTTGAAGTTCTTGATTGATGAAGAATTTAAGGCTACATTCTTGCTTTGCACTCTTCCAAAGAGTTGGGATACATTCAGGATTGCTATGAGCAATTCTAATGCAATTCTTTTGTATGTTGATGTAGAGAGTGCTCTACTCATGGAAGAAATGAATCGGCAGAATAATGCATCCAGTAAGTCTTCTATTGCTTTGCATACTAGGGGCAGATCACAACAGAAAAGCAAATCTGATAGCAAGGGACATAGTAAATCACGTGGCAAAGATGTTGAATGCCATCATTGTGGCAAGAAGGGTCACTTTAAACGTGATTGCTACAAATGGAAGAAAGAGAAAGGAGAGGGCAAGAAGACAGATGATAGCAAGGAAGAGAAGAAAGAGGATTAACCTAAGAAGAGTAGTGTCAAAATTGAAGAGGTGAATGTAGTCACTCATGACAGTGACAGTGGGAATGACGTACTCTTGGTCTCTTCACACGTTGGTGCATATGCTTTACTTGTAGATATTGATGATGATATGCATACCTGGATTCTCAATTCAGGTGCTTCTTTTCACGTCACCCCTCATTGTGAGTGGTTCTCTGCCTATATAGGGGGTCGACATGGTGGTTGTCCATCTTGGGGACAACTATGCATGTGACATTGTAGGTATTGGCATTGTGCAGTTGCAGTTTCAGCATGGCTCTGTCTTCACACTTCAGCATGTATGGCATGTACCTCAACTCAAGAAGAGCTTGATTAGCACAGGGTAGCTAGATGATGATGGTTTTCATACCACCTTTGGTGATGAGAAATTGAAGATCTGTAAGGGATCTAGGGTTATTGCCAAAGGTTGTAAAAATGATACTTTGTATCCTCTTCATGTATCTAGTGTAAGTGATCATGTTGTTGCCGTGACCAAGCAGCCAAGTGTTTCTTTGTGGCATGGTTGGTTGGGACACATGAGTCAAACAATAATGAAAGTGCTTTCTCGTTTGGGTTACTTGCCTTGTCTTCGTTCTGCTGATTTTGAGTATTGTGATCATTGCGTTTATGGTAAACATGCATGAACATCCCATAAAAAGTCTCTTTCGTTGAAATCTTCTCCTTTAGAGTTAGTACATTCAGATGTATGTCAGATGCTAGGATTATCTTTAGGGGGAAAGAAATCTTTTGCCACCTTTGTCGATGATGCTACAAGAAAGGTATGGGTTTATCCTATTCGTAGCAAGGATGAAATGCACGACAAGTTTAAAAAATTCTTGGCATTGGCTGAAAATCAGACTGATAAGACACTTAAGTGTCTTTGCTCTAACAATGGTGGAGAATATGTGTCCAAGGCCTTTCAGGGATTTTGTGACAGCAAAGGGATAAAGAGGAAGCTCACTGCTCCTCATAATCCACCCCAAAATGGAGTTGCAGAGTGTATGAATTGGACCAGATAGGATAAGGTCCGTATGATGCTGTCTCATATTGCATTACCCCATGGTTTTTAGGTAGAGGTTGTTATGATAGTCGTACACTTGATTAATTGGTTACCAAACAGGTCTTGTTGGGGGGGGGGGGGGGAGGGGGAGGGGGAGTTCCCCAAGAAGCGTGGTCGGGCAAGCCACCTTCATATACTCACTTGAAAGTGTTTGGTTGCGAGGCTTTTGTGCACATTTATAAAGAAAAACACAACAAACTTGAGTCAAAGCTCTGTAATTGCATTTTTCTAGGATATGGTGACGAGAGTAAAATGAGGTATAGATTATGGGATCCCGAGAAAAGGAAAGTAGTACGCAGCAATAATGTTATCTTCGGAAAGATTGCATGCATAAATAGCCTAAAAAGACTGAGGAGGTCCGTAGGGTTGTATTGCGGGAAGAAATACCTTTTGGACAGCAAAATGTGCCCGCTTTATAGCAGCAAAATGTGCCTGTTGTATAGAAAGCAATGGACAGATAGGACAACAAGAAATGGTATAAAACCATCTTGTCAGAAATGGAATCTTTTGAAAAAAATGGCACTTGGGACTTGGTGTAGTTGCCTAAAGGGCAGAAAACACTTCCATGCAAATGGGTTTACAAGATGGTCACTTCTGGTTCCTCACCAAAGTACAAAGCAAGATTGGTTGTGAAGGGGTACAAGCAGGAACATGGAATTGACTTTGATGAGATCTTCTTCCATGTAGTCAAAATGACTACATTGAGAACCATTTTGGGCTTGGTTGCAGCTGAAGATATGGAGCTCATATAGATGGATGTAAAGATTGCATTTTTACATGGTGATCTGCATGAAGACATATATATGCAGTAACCTGAAGGGTTTGTGTAAAAAGGCAAAGAGAAGATGGTATGTAAACTCAAAAGGAGTTTGTATGGGTTGAAACAAGCACCAAGAGAATGGTATCATAAGTTTGATACATTCATGCAGTCTCAAGGTTTCCATAGAAGTCAAGTGGATCACTGCTTGTACACTAAGAAGGCAGCAGATGGCAACTTGATTATCTTGGTTCTGTATGTAGATGACATGCTGATTGTTGGCAGGGATACTCATGCCTGGGACTCACTGAAGCAAAGTCTTCATGGCAGCTTTGACATGAAGGATCTTGGTGATGCAAATCACATTCTTGGCATACGAATACTCAGAGATAGGTCGAAAGGATTGCTCTATCTATCTTAGTAGGAGTATATCTCCAAGGTCTTGTAGCGTTTCAATATGGAGGGGGGGAGGGGGGGGGGAGAAACAATTGGTGTTCCATTGCCTCCATATGTGAAACTCAGTGCCGAAGACAACCCTACATCTGATGCATGCAAAGACGAAGCACATATAGGTGAAGTACCACTTCATTAGAGATGTACTTGACAGCAAGAGCATTGAGCTTCTCAAAGTGCATACAGATGATAATCTTGCAGACCTTTTCACGAAGGGTCTTCCAGCAGAGCGGTTTGCTCATTGCCGACAGATGATGGGAGTTGGATAGATATATGTATTTCAACTTTGTAGATACCTAGACTTAGCTGATTCTTTTCTTCTCTTAAGGCACATTGCCTTTAGGTGGAAGGTTGTTGGGAATAAAGGCCCTCGTGCCTTTTAATGTGCTAGGGTGTGAACACACCCTTAGCACTTGTACTTACACATATATATCTATCTAAAAACCTGAAGTGGTACACTTGTCATTGTACGCAAAGATCATGCACACTCTCTACTCTGCTCTCTCTCACTCTTTGTCTCGTTGCTGCTAACGAACACTGACTGTCTCGATCTTCGTGCGCTCCATCACTACACTTTCAGTACATGAGCCCATAGCCTTGATACTGGATTGCATCCGTACTTCCTATTTCAAGCTTGTATAGGTCTCTTGCTAAGCATGATCAAATTTTGGGCCACTACCATCCATCTTGAGCACCCCTTCCTTGATCTTTTATTCTTCCTTTGCCTTTGTATTTGATTTCCAAAGAGCGATTTGGACAATGGCAGGAAACTTCATATTGTACAGTGGCTCTGCACCTGATGACTCCGCTGAAATTCATCATGGAGAGTCTCAAAGACATATATAGCATCATAGTTTTCTGTTTCTGCATGATTCAGATTATTGAATTGTCTCCTTTGGAGTCTTGGAACGATCCTATTTTTCATATACTATTATATTATTTTGGGTAGCCACATCTGACTGAAAATGAATTGCAATAGCAGTAAAACAGGCTGCATAATAAGGGGAATTTCACACAAGAGAAGAAGGGAGGACTGAAGGAGGAGAATCAAAGATAGGTACAGTTGCAGAAGTTCCTTTGCAGATTGCCTGGCCAATACATAGAGCTCCTTGAGGGTCTGTCCAGACCCAGCACACTACTCGAAACTATCCCTGTGAGGCCAAAGTCTAATTGCAGCAACACGGAAGGAACAGTGACCTGCTATTGCAGTCAACAGGGCAGCCCAGCATGGGCAGCAGGGCCAGAAACTGACAACCAGATTAGATAACAGCTTGCAAGAGCCAATATGAAGCTTCAGCAAATTTCAGCTGGTCCAGAAACTCTAGTAAACAGGTTCACCAGACAGATTCACCCATGATCACTTGTACACACATAGACACGAATGCGTGCCCACGCAAGGGCACGCATGTTTACAGGAATATGTATGTATATGCATGGATGCATGGATAGAATACTATGTGGTTGGATTTGGTTTTTCAATAAAATGTGTAGCTACAGTTTACTGAGTGATTCATATGTTGGCTGACAGGATATATTTGAGGCAAGATTAACTGACCAGTTTCACAGTGAAGTCAATATGCTAGCAGGAGTGGAGCATTTAAATCTTGTTAAGCTAATTGGATTTTTTGAAGGGGAAGATGAACGAATTTTGGTTCAAGAGTATGTGCCAAATGGGAATCTTCGTCAACATCTTGATCGTGGGTGATGCTTATGTTGCTGAATGTTGTCAGTTTGTATGATTTGTGTGATGTGCCTTATTTGAGTGGTTGCAGTATAAACACTCTAGTGTTATTTCTTGCAGGTGAGTTTGGAGTGGTCTTGGACTTGTTTACACGATTGGATATAGCTATTGATATTGCACATGCCCTTACATATCTTCATCTGTATTCAGGTTTACATGCTTTGTATTTTGATGATGTTAACTGCACATTTTTGTTTGATTTGATAATTTATGATTGTGAATAATTGATATGAATGCTTATGAACAGATTCTTAAGTCATCCTTCACTGTATTTTGAACCTTG
>NW_028230286.1:0-15583 GCF_053477565.2 Lygodium microphyllum | reverse complement strand
CTAGCCATATGCACAAACCTAAGGGGATGTCTAAGAGGATTAACAACACCACAGGAGTAAAACAAGGATATTTGCTCTCACCCACATTGTTTGAACTATACATAGATAAGGTATTCAACTACATTGATACGGGACGTGAAGTTAGAAATAGCCTAGCCAGAGTGTTAATACCAATACTATTATTTACCGATGATATTGTACTCATTTCAAACTCACCAAAGGGCTTGAGTGTCACTTAGATGCACTATATATCTTTTGCAAAGAGAGATCTCACAGTGAATTATTGAAAAACCAAAGTCATGGTATTCAACACTTTTGCACCACGAGTAATCCAATCTATGTATTAATTGACATGTGGAGATGTATTGAAGCATGCATAGTGTCACGAGGACGTGAAAAATCAATGCTTTGCTTATGTTTAATTGACATTTGATTAAAGTATTAATCAAATGTGCAATTAAAAGATGCACATGTGAGGTGCAAGCTACTTTTTCAAAGTTGAAGGCCTAAGGACCCTATGAAAAAGATGGGTGTCAAAGGCAAAAGTTGTAACAAGTTACACTTATTAGATTCTAGGTGAATTTTGGTGTCAGTCTGCCCCTAGGACCATTAATTGGCCATTAAGTGCCAGTAGTGACACTAGGGACTAGACATTAATTAATGGATTAATGCTTGTCCAAGGGTCAATTAATGCAAATGGCCTAGCCAATTAATTTTTGGATGGGTAAGGTCAATTTTCTGGGCATGGATTAAGGGCTGAATTAATTTTCAGAATTAATTAATTAAAGTTTTGCCAAGTAGCAGCTTTCTTAATCCATTTTGAGCAATTTCCAGCCATTTAATTAATTTTCAGAATTAATTAAATGGCTGGAAAGTTTTGCCAAGTAGCAGCTTTCTTAATCCATTTTGAGCAATTTCCAGCCATTTAATTAGTTTTCAGAATTAATTAAATGGCTGGAAATTGCTCAAAATGGATTAAGAAAGCTGCTACTTGGCAAAACTTTCCCATACAAGTGGAGGAAAGGCTAAATAGGGCTGAAGGGAGAGAGAAATCTCGTTTTTTCATTTTGGAGCTGTTGGAAAGAGGTGTTGGACTGTGGCTGCCAGCTTTTGGGGCCATTTCCCAGCCATTGGAGACCATTTTGGTGATAGAGATTGCATTTTCTTGACCTGGGGAAGCTGGCAATTGCTACTGATGCACTTTCTCCTGAAGAGATCAGAGTCTCTGATGCTCCTATTGTTGTTGGTGCATCCATTTGGGGCTGGTACAGCAGGGCAGCAACTGATTTTGATTAGTTCTTCGCGACAAATCTCAAAATTTTCTCTCTTTACCGCATTCTCTCATCTCCTTTAGCCTATGCTCAGCCATTCTCAGCAATTCTTAGCCATTCGGAGGAAATCTCAGCCATTTTTGGTGGGCTGATCTGTAATTTCTGCAGTAAACCCTAATTTCTGCTTAGCAGCCACCTTGGGATCCGTGCCAGAGATTGAAAGCTCAAGGGACTGAAATCAGCAGCTGATAATTGAAGATTATCAAGGGAATTCAGGAGCCAGCCCATCCCGAATTGATTTGGGGCAGCATTTGGCCAGGCAAGGGTCAAATTGGAGAAGTCTTGGGTGAAACAAGGGGCAAATGACCTAAAAGGCTTGCTGGACATTTATGACAGCAAGAGCAATTGGTTAGCAGGAGGAGATTGAAGAATCTCAAGTTGTACTCCTTCCAATTGAATGAAAGCTAAAGAAATACCGCAATGGGCGCCAATTTTGGGGCCAACAAGGTGTCTATTGTCCAAGAATGTTATGGTAAAGTGTGTATTTCATTTTATGTGCATTTATTTATTACTGTAATTAACTCTTAAATCAGGTTATCACCACCCATTCCAAGAAGGAAGGTTGGTTTCACATAGTTCCACAAAATCAATAGTTCCTTGATATGCTTTCTTTGCATATTGCACGTTTATAATCACGTTAAAGCTTGCATGAAAATTGGAGTTGAAGTACATGTATCTTTACGTTTTAAAAAGTGTGAAAATTGCAAATGGCAACCACACTTCTTATTTAGAGCAATGACTTTCTTACACAAGATATGGGAGCTCATGCACCACAAATATCCCAAACTAGCATAGACCTTCTCCATATAACTAGCAGAGGCGGGTGAGAGGAAATGTTGATACTCATCGATGACAACTTGGATGAGCTTACATGGGCTGGTGGACATCAGCCAAGTCCCACCTTTTAACTACAGCTTGGACTGCCCTACACTTCCTCTCAGTTGATCTGCACTGAATTCAATCATTAGGACCGATGTTTTGAGAGTTCAGACAAGGAGAACTTAAATCCAACAACCTCATCCCCTCGGACCGAAGGTGGAGTTTTATTAGAGCCACTTTGTACATCTCTCTCAAGATGGATTTATTGTCCACAACCACAGTATATAGACACGTGTTTCCCCTGTGGTATCATGGCTGCTATTTGGACAAATACGCACCTCCTCCCACCAATTGAGGACGGAGACAAGAAAATTGACAAATGCCCCACTAGAGGATAGGATATGCCATCTCTGTGTGACAAAGAGCTTGAGACAGAGAAGCACTACATATGCAAACGTACCGTGTACTATAACAAAGAAAGGAGCACTACATATGCAAACGTAGTGTGTACTATAACATAGAAAGGAGGAGCACTATATCTGTAGATGTACCTTGTACTATGACATAGGAAGGAGGTATCATTGCCTCTTCCATAAGGGCTTTGAACCTCCTCAATGTGTCATGGAGTATAAGGACCAAAGATGTCTAGGGCTTTCCCTCCTCGAGCTCTAGAGACATTGCATAGCACTACTACGAGATAAGAGATCAACTCACCCAAAGAGACCCAAGCAAACAACAAGCACAGATTTCTTCCACAAATCACATTCCACAAGTATGACTAGTACATTAGGCACACAATCACCCTACCTAACTACATTCAACCCACACCATGGAGTCATACTAGACAAGGCCACTGCACTTTGTAGAGCATATAGACCTCCATTACTTGGTAGATAACCAAGGGGCCCATACTATAGCAAGATCAAAACTACCAAAAATGAAAAGCCCAAGGACAACACCAAATCTACCAAGAGAACATGCCTCATGGTGGCATCTACAATGCCTGTGTCCTCAAAAACCTGCAAGAAACATCCTTCCTCTCACCAAGAAGCCATGCTATAACACACAAGAAATATGGCCATCATCTTCATCCTCACTCTCTCCTTCTTCCATGGATGAAAAGAGACAAGAAAGCACAAGAAAGGAAAGAGACCAAGAGTTACGCCAATGCAAGAGAAGAGAAGATACGTGCAAGTACAAGATCAAGAAGAGAGAGGAGGTTGCAACCACCTCATTACAAGGCCCAAGAGACTCACCCCTTTACGCATCAACAAAGCAGCCCTAGACCACCTCATAGCAAGGATCATGTACTGATCTTGAGATTTAAAGAGGAGCTATTGTAGCTTTTGCAACTGGTCTATGACTCACATAAAGCAATAGTTCCTTCAATTAACACCTAGACTTTACATACACACACATAAACAGAGATCTCTCTCCCTCGCTCAACGCCAAGTTGGCCCTAAAGACCGGCGCCCCTCTCGGCATTTCTTTATCAATTAAAAGATAGAAAATTACAAAAAAAATGGTAATGTTCCAAAATACATAACCTGTGAACAATTGGTTTTCATCTCTTCTAAGTAAATCTCAGCTGCATAGGAACAGTACAGCATGTCCAGATCAACATCCCTTACTGTCCAACATGTGCAGAATTCACTATTCTTACTGTCCAGCACACTGTTCTTACTGTTCAGCATGTGCAGAGTTCACTATTCTTACGATTCAGCATGTGCAAAGTTCACTGTTCTTATTCAGCATGAGCAAAGTTCACTATCCTTACGATTCAACATGTGCAGAGTTCACTATTCTTATTCAGCATGAACAGAGTTCATTGTTCTTGCGATTCAGCATGTGCAGAGTTCACTGTTCTTATTCAGCATGTGCAGAGTTCACTATTCTTACGATTCAACGTGTACAAAGAAAAACACAGAATTGTACCTT
This sequence comes from Lygodium microphyllum, assembly GCF_053477565.2. Lineage (NCBI taxonomy): Eukaryota > Viridiplantae > Streptophyta > Polypodiopsida > Schizaeales > Lygodiaceae > Lygodium > Lygodium microphyllum. The sequence goes on along the minus strand of NW_028230286.1, from coordinate 11,495 downwards.
CGATGGAACCAATCCATCATGCAAAGCATTTCTTCTGAGAATGGAGAGAGAGGTGATCAAAGGGAGCAAGCTCTACCTCCGTCCTTGAGTCAAAGACGTAGAAGTACTCTCCATGGCTGGTTTTCTTGCAACAATCTGCCCTCAGCTTCTCAAAACTTCATTCTCCCATTTGCCCTTTATGCCTATTACGTTTTTTTTAATGCATTCTTTCTCTTTTGGGAATTTGTGCCACATGGCATACATATAACAATTTTCCCGTTTAAACCTTCCATTCTAAAATTCTCCATGATCGGTGCAAAATTTGACCTCGGCACAGACCAGAGAATTAGTCCTCTTGTAAAAACGAAGACAATGACGCGAACAGATTCTAGGGTCCAAAAATAGTAACGCCCTAAATTTTAGGAATGGTGACCCTTGCATTCCTCAAGTTGTTATGTGCAACTTTTATCATTGCGACCACATCAAAAGTGTAATGTGGCTCAATTACAGTGACTTTTATTCCGTGAGCATTCTCACATGTGCATCTTCTATCTTGGCCAGGCTCATTGGCCTGCACCATCTCCGATGGCTAAGCACACAGTCCCAAACCACTGGCATTCTATTTTTCAGTGCCCATTCAATATGGAACTGGTCCTAAGGCTCAGACAAACCATTAGTCCAATTTGTCCCAATGACTGCCTCTTCTGGCCATGCAAAGATCCCGCTTATTCCAAGAGAACTCTGGGGGTAAAAAGCAACAACAACAACAACAAAAAAAGAAAATAAAATATTTATACGAGTAAATAAAAAAAGCAACTGTAAAAAGTATCACCACCTAGTGACAGCTTTAAACCTTATACACACAATTTCTAGATTTAAGGATCTTTTCATGTTTAAATATTAGCCCTAATACTAGGGTGTATTTCTCTTTTACTTCATGATGAGATGACATTGGACATGGATGTACTTTGGCCTTGTCTCATAAGCCACATTGACCTTTTGCAAATATTAATATCTCTCTCTCTCTCTCTCTCTCTCTCTCTCTCTCTCTCTCTCTCTCTCTCTGTGTGTGTGTGTATGTGTGTGTGTGTGTGTATGTGTGATAAGGACAAGAAATTTTGAGATGCCTTAATCTTGCCAATAACATTTGATTAAGTTATTAATCAAATGTGCAAGGTTGTTTAGCATACATGTTACACATGGCAATTATTTCATGCAAAAAGGCCAAGGACCCTGAGGATACAATGGATGTCAAAGGCAAAAGTTGTGTAAACAAGTTATGCCAACTAGGTTGTGGTAATCACTGTGAGAGTGCGCAGCGAAAGAAGAACACGAACACAGAGGAGAGGAGAGATGAAGCAGAGAATGAAGGAAGAAAATCTGCACTGACTGAGATGAATGCTGAATACACTGGAATGGACAGAACAGTCCCTGCACGCAGCCCGGAGCGTCAGTGAGGGAACCAGGACAGACTGGAAGCAGAGGCAGCACCAATGCCGGAGACGGAGACGGAGGGAGCAGTGCTGAACCTGCAGAGCATGAATGAGATGAATCCTGGACTGACTGGGGGGGCAGCTATATATAGCCCCCAGCCAGAAAACTGGCCGACCAGCTAAACTGGCCGACCTGGCCAGATCTGGTCCGACTGGCCAGATCTGCTCCGACTGGCCAGTTCTGGTCCGACTGACCAGAACTGGTCCGACTGCCCAAAATAATGGGCAGTCACCCCAAAAAACAGCCCAGATCTGGGCTGTAAAATGCCCAGGGCTACATCCTGACTAAAGCAGACTGAAAACTCACTGACAGAGCTCCTCTGTCTCCTGTCAGACTCTGACAGGAGCTCACAACCAGGAGATGACAGACTGAGACTGAATAAGAGCAGGCTAACACCCCCTCTCAACTCCTGGGAGAGACTGAAGACCCAAGAACCGCATGTGATGAAGCAAAGAAGCCTGAGGCAAAGGCTTCGTAAAGAGATCAGCTGCATTGGCCGCCGTAGGACAATAGACCACCACCAGCTCCGAATCCACGATCCGCTCTCGAACATAGTGATACTGAACCTCAATGTGCTTCGTACGAGCATGAAACACCGGATTCTTGACCAGAGCAAGAGCACTCTGGTTATCCACGCGCAGCTCCGTAGGTCCGGTCTGGGTAAAGCCAATCTCCGCGAGTAAGCGACGGAGCCAAACTGCCTCCATAGCGGTCGAACATAGGGCCCGATACTCAGCCTCTGTAGAAGAAAGTGCCACAGTAGGCTGCTTCTTGCTGCTCCAAGAGACAGCACCAGATCCAAGAGTGAAAGCATAACCTGTAGTGGATCGTCGCGAATCCACATCACCTGCCCAATCAGAATCACTCCATCCAGAAAGGGTAATCCCATCTCCATACATGATCCCAAAGGATCGAGTCCCCTGCAAATAGCGAAGAACCCGCAAGGCCCCCTGCCAGTGATCCTGGGTAGGAGTCTGCATAAAGGAAGACAATAAAGCCACCACAAAGGAGATATCCGGCCGAGTGTGAAGCAGCCAGATAAGAGAGCCGACAAGGCACCTGTAACGGGTGGGATCGGTAAGAGGAACTCCAGCTGTCAAAAGCTTGGACTCAGGGTCCATAGGGCATGAGATAGGCCGACACTCAGCCATATCAAACTCCGAAAGAAGCTCGGAGATGTACCTGTGCTGCGAGATAAAAATGCCTTGTGCCATCTGATAGATCTCCAGACCTAGAAAGAAGTGAAGGATCCCTAGATCCGTCATGTCAAACTCCTGCTGTAGAATGGACCGTGTATGCTCCACCTGCTGAGTGTCGCTCCCTATAATAATAAGATCATCCACATACAAGATGAGGAACACCGAAAGAGAATCCACAACCCGTAAGTAGAGGTTGGGATCATAAGCGGAGCGCGCAAAGCCACTCTGTAGAAAGAAGCGGTCAATCCGCTGGTACCAAGCACGAGGAGCCTGCTTTAGGCCATAAAGAGCCTTCCGCAGCCTGTAGACATGATCCTCCTTCCCCTGCACAAGAAAACCAGGAGGCTGTGAAACATAAATCTCCTCCTCAAGAACGCCATTCAGAAAAGCAGACTTGACGTCCATCTGATAGACAGGCCAACGGTGGTGAGCAGCAAGAGCCAAAAGCACTCGGATGGTGGACATCCTAGCTGTAGGAGCAAAAGTCTCAAAGTAATCCAACCCTGCACGTTGGGCAAAACCCTTGGCAACAAGCCTAGCTTTATGCTTGTCCAAGGAGCCATCTGCAAGATATTTGGTCTTAAAGACCCATTTCACACCAATCACCTTCCGTTTCGCGGGACGCGGAACAAGCTCCCACGTATGGTTTCACTCGATGGAGTCGAGCTCGGCCTGCATAGCCTGTCTCCAAATATCCTGTGCAAGAGCCTCCTCCACAGTGGAAGGCTCGGAATCCTGAAGAATCTGTGACATAAGAGCATAGTTCACACATAGTGAACTGTCCCGCTGGGCCTGTAAACGGGCTGATCGACGAGGACCTGTAGAAGAAGCAGGAAAGTGAGTAACACCTGAATCCTGCATGAGCCGGCGATACCATAAAGGAATCCTGAGAGACTCCTGTGAGGGAGACCGGGGGGTCTCCGGAACCTGTAAAGCACCCAAATCGGAGAGGGACTCCCCCTCACCGAGTGAAGGTAAATCCTCCGTATCTGAAGAAGGCTGTGTATCCCGTAAAGATCCCGAAGAGGCGGTAGAAGAGCTCGTAGAAGACGAAGGCACATCCACCAAAGGGGTAAGGAAAGCCGAAGGAGGAGGAGGAATAGGGGGGGTGCTAAGGGTGATCCTGGAAGGAAGTGAAGGGAGAGAAGGTGGGAGGGGATCCGTCGATGATGAAGAAACATCGGAAATAGAACCATCAATCGGATCCTCAGAGGCCGAAGCCTCATCAAAGATCACATCCCTGCTCACCTCAACCTGCCGCGTCGTCGGGTCGTAGAGCCGATATCCCTTCGTGGTCGTACTATAACCAACGAAGATAAGCTTTCTCGACTTAGAGTCGAACTTCGCCTTCCTCTTCTTCTTGTCCACATGGACAAAAGCATCGCACCCAAAGATGCGAAAATGGGACACGGAAGGCTTCTTTCCAAAGAAAGCCTCATATGGAGTCATGTCCTGTAACGCCGAAGTCGGAGAGCGGTTGCGTATATGCACCGCTGTAGCCACCGCCTCACCCCAAAGGAAATGAGGAAGACTCCTATGCTCCAGCATAGATCGGGCCATCTCAATCATGGTCCGATTTGCACGCTCCACCACACCATTCTCTGATGGTGTGTTCGGATGGGAATACTCCACCCGAATACCATGATCCCTGCAAAACTGAGAGAAAAGGTGAGAAGTGAACTCTCCACCGTGATCAGCTCGAACACCACGGACTTTGGAAGTTGTTTGGGTCTCCACAAACACCTGCCACTCACAGAAACGGGAGTACGCCTCGCTCTTGTACTCCAAGAAATAAGGCCACACATAACGACTAAAGTCGTCCACAATCAGCATCAAATACTTGGCCTTCCCAAGGGAGGCCGTGCCCATAGGTCCTCAAAGGTCGGTATGAACCAACTCAAGCGGTGAAGAAGCCCTCCTAGAAGCAACCTGCGGGTGAGGCTGCCTGTGCTGCTTGCCCCTCAAGCAGCTAGGGCACAAAGTGTGAAGAGGAGGGAAATCAGGAAGTCCCTCCACCATCTTCCTCCTAGAAGCCCGGCGAAGAGAATCAAGGTTCAAATGACCATACCGAGCATGCCAGAGTAGCCCAAGCTCATGGGAAGTCCGCGCAGCCAAGGCTGTGAGCGTATAAAGCCCACCCTCCTGTGTACCTGTCCAAAGGGCATCACCTGTAGAAGCATCCTCCACTGTGACTGCATCCTGAGTAAAAATAACTCGGGTACCTAACTGAGTAAGACCATGCACAGATAATAGGTTAAAACCCAAATCAGGCACATAGAGCACTTTGGCGGAGGAAGACCGCCTGTCTGAAAACATAGGTAAAGTCCCCACTCCATGAACAGGAACTGTAGAATTGTCACCAATGGTGACTGTACCCCCTCTGGAACGAAGATCCTGAAGCCAATCCTGACGGAAGGTCATATGTGAAGATGCGCCACTGTCGACGAGCCAAGGCTTCTCCTGAGTGGTAGAAGCTAGGGCAGTGTCTTCCTCAACAAAGAGATGCACAAACGCAGATTCTATTGTGGCTGGGGCCGCCTTGGAGTCCTTCTCCTTAGGCTTCAAATGGGGATACTTCTGCCAACACTTCTCCTCGGGATGAGTGCCCTTCCCACAATGGGGACACTTGGGCTTCTTCTCCTTCGCATCCTTCTTATCTTCCTCCTCCTTGTCCTTGGACTTCTGCTTCTTTTGTTTCTTCTTCTTGCCACCACCTGTGGCAGCCGTAAATGCCTTGGTGGAGCCACTGGCTCCCACCTCTTTGAGTCGCTCGTCATGCTCCAAGACAAGCGGGGAAAGCTCCTCCCATAGGAGAGTCTCACGGGTTCTCGTGGTGATGAGGCTGGTGTAGAAGACATCATAGCGGGGTGATGGCAGCTGAGTCAACAGAATCATCGCCATATCCTCAGACGATATCAGACGACCAAGAGAGGCAAGCTCGCCTCGCATATCCTCCATCTGCGTGATGTGCTCCTTCATGGAAGAAGAACCATCAAGACTGAGCATCTGCAACTTCTTCTCCAGGGAAATCTTGTGGGCAAATGTCTTGTGCTGATACAAAGACGCAAGCTTTGTCCATACTTCCGCCGCGGTTTTTAACCTGTGAACATGTACAAGAACAGAATCATGGAGACTCATAAAAAGAAAGGAACGGGCTCGAGAGTTGAGCCAATCCCATAAGGCTGCACGGTCCATAGAGGTGCCATCGGACGAATCCACGGGGGGTCGGTCGATGGGCGAAGAAACAAGATCCCACAGATCAAAGGTATCAAGGATGCAAGCCACCTTGCATGACCATAGGGAATAGTTGGAACCATCCAACTTGTCTTCCTTCGGAAAGGAAGGGAGAATCGGCACCTAGATAGAGGGAATCAAGGAAGGCATCCGCACAGTAGATGCAGTCTTCACTGAAGAAACCTTCGCAGTAGATGGAACCCTCTGAGATGCATGGACTGAAGAAGGACGAGTGCGAGGAGGGTCATCCCGTTGTCGACCTTCACGATAGTCCCGCCTCCGCTCAGAGGAATGATGAGAAAGAAGCTCATCCTCTGAGTCTTCAAAGCCTGAAAACTGGTAAGACATCTTCCAATCTGCAAAATACCAAAGAAAGTTGTGCCGCTGACGAAATAGGACCAACAGTGTGGTCACCAACCACCAAGATGCAGGCAGAAAGTGCCTACAGCCACCTGGATCTACAAAACGCAAATAGATCTGATGGAGAACACCAGAAACGAGACCACCAGCACCGGGAACTTGCCCAAACAGAGGTCACCTGCAGGATAGGAGCAGCCAGGGTAGAAGCGACCTGCAAAACAGCAAAACGCAGGCTGTAGGAGGGTCGCCCTGCAGCAGAGGAGGTCGCCTGGCAGCAAACGCAGGGTTGCTGCGTCACTGGATGACGTGGCAGCCCCTGTGTACAGCAAACGCAGGCTGTACAACCTTCTGATGCAGTCGCCTGGCTGGAATAGACCTGTTGGCAGCCTCCTGAAGGAATCGCCTGGCTGTTGTGGGACTGTGAACAGCAGCAGTAAGGTATTTCTCGCGTCCTCCGTGCTCTCAATCAGGCGATGATACCATGTGAGAGTGCGCAGCGAAAGAAGAACACGAACACAGAGGAGAGGAGAGATGAAGCAGAGAATGAAGGAAGAAAATCTGCACTGACTGAGATGAATGCTGAATACACTGGAATGGACAGAACAGTCCCTGCACGCAGCCCGGAGCGTCAGTGAGGGAACCAGGACAGACTGGAAGCAGAGGCAGCACCAATGCCGGAGACGGAGACGGAGGGAGCAGTGCTGAACCTGCAGAGCATGAATGAGATGAATCCTGGACTGACTGGGGGGGCAGCTATATATAGCCCCCAGCCAGAAAACTGGCCGACCTGGCCAGATCTGGTCCGACTGGCCAGATCTGCTCCGACTGGCCAGTTCTGGTCCGACTGACCAGAACTGGTCCGACTGCCCAAAATAATGGGCAGTCACCCCAAAAAAACAGCCCAGATCTGGGCTGTAAAATGCCCAGGGCTACATGCTGACTAAAGCAGACTGAAAACTCACTGACAGAGCTCCTCTGTCTCCTGTCAGACTCTGACAGGAGCTCACAACCAGGAGATGACAGACTGAGACTGAATAAGAGCAGGCTAACAATCACTTGGTCTCAGTTTTGACCCTAGCATAATTATTTGGCTAATAAGTGTTAATGGTAACACTAGAGACTAGCATTAATTAATTAAGTAATGCTAGTCTGAGGATCAACAAAGGTTGCGGACCACTCAAAATTGCAAATGGCCAGGCTAATTTAATTATGGATGAGCACATTTAATTTTGGGCAAGGTCACAAGGGCTGAAATTAAATTTCAGAAATATTGAATTTAATTTCAAAATTATTTAATTCTAAAACTTAAGTTAATGGCTAGATACTGCTAGAAAATGGGCTTAGAAGGCTACCACTTATCAAAAATACTCATGCAAACAAAGAAAACGTTTTTGGGGATTGGATCTTAGCCATTCAATCAATTTTGGAGCGAGCGAGCGAGAGAGAGAGAGAGAGAGAGAGAGAGAGAGAGAGAGAGAGAGAGGAGGGGGATGCAAGGCTACTTGTTCAATTTTTGCAGAGAGCACAGTCATTGGAGGTTTGGATAGTAGACAAGAGCCAATCCAAAGCTGGCAACAAGAGGATGACCTTCATCAGCAATAGGCGACAACATTCTAGAGACTGCAAGCAGCAGGCTACAGCAATAAATGCTGATTGGTGAAGGCTGCATGCAGATTTATGGGTTTTTCCACCTAGAAACTCTGAATTCTCTCTCTAGCATTCTCTCACCTATTCCAGCCCATTCTCAGGAGATCTCATTATTTCTCAACCATTTGGAGTAGATCTCAACCACATTTGGTTGACGGCAGAGAGATTTTGTGATAAACCCTAAATTTCTACAAAAATTAAGGTTTAGTAGCCACCTCGAGACCCATGCCAACAATAGAAAGCATCATACTAAAATCGACATTTGCAAATTGTTGTATTGTCAAGGATTTCAAATGCCCAATCATCCATAGTAAATATGGGGCAATATTTGGCTAGTCAGGGTCTACTTTGAGCAAGTCCTGTGTGAAAATCAAGGGGCAAATTGCCCAATTTGTTTGTTGGTTGTTGGAATGACAAAGGGCTTTTGGATTAGCCAAGGAGATTGTGGAATCTTAGAGCTTGTAATCAATCCAAAAGTTTAAAAAATACTAAAAGGGGTGCTAGTTTTGGGACCAACAAGGTGTCCAATATCAAAGATTATTAAGGAAAATTGTGCATTTCAATTTATACTTATTTGTTGATTTTTGTAATTAAGTGTTTGATGAGAAAAATTACCTCTCTCTCTCCAAGAAGGCAGGCTGGTTTCATGGTTCCATTACCTAAATACCACTCAATCCCTTGATTTGGTGGGCCTGAAACACCTCACAAAGCTTTGAGCTAGTGCTGATTTTCACTCTTAACTGAGAAATTGCAGCAATATGTCTTCATACATTGAGATCAAATCAAACAAAGATAATGCCACTTATCAAAAAGGATTGGATCTTTTGAGGTCCTATGTTTCAAACCACAAGACACAATGAGAGCAGTATTTGCCATTGATTGAGTTTTCTTACGACAATACCGTGCATAGTTCCACTCGCAAAGCTCCATATGAGGTAGCTAAGGATAGCAAGAAGGTACCACCTATCTTGCAGACTAAGGCTAAGATCTTTAAGGCTAATCGTTATGTAGAAAACTTGGATGCAACCTATGCAAAGATAAAGTATGCACTTTAGAGATCATAGGAAAAGCAAAAGAAGGCAATTGATCGCCATAGATATGCTTTGCAATTTACAAAGGGCAATTACGTATTGTTCCATTTTGAAAAGGCAAGGCTGAAAAAGATGAAAGAAAGAGAGAGATTGTATTTGAACTTGAGTACGATATACTATGGGCCCTTCCGGGTGTTGGAAAAGATTAGTGCTATGGCATATCGACTGAAGTTACCTCCACATTAGTGGATACACAATGCCTTTCATGTCAGTTTGTTGAGGCCTTTTCATGGTGATGTGTCAAAGGATATGTCTGCTGAAATTCAGCCTTAGGTTGAGGAGCTGGATGGGAATTTAGTATCCAAGCAAGATTTTGGCACATAAAGAAAGAAAGGTTAGAGATAAAGTTTCCAGGAGATACTTGGTGAAGTTTCAAAGTTATTCACCAATGGATCCAAAATGGATGGAAGAGAATGACTTGGCAAATCATCCTCAATTGTTGCAACTTAACCTAGATGCCTTTAAATTAGAGGCGACTTCAATTCAAGCTCAATCAAGTTCAACAAAGCAAGGGTCCAAAGCATCGCCTGATACTCAAGAAGAAGGAAGCACTTCTACTCCACCAGTTTTAGACAACTCTTGTATATAGTGTATCTCATATATATTCAACATGCATCCAAGGTACTGTGCTAATAGTATGTCTGCCACGAGGTCACTACTTTGGTGTGCTAGCCACTCAAATGAGTATGGTTATCACGAGGACATGAAATTTTAAGATGCTTTAATCTTACTGACAAAATTTAATTCAGTTGTTAATCAAATCTGCCAAATTGTTTAAGCACGTGTGATGCACATGGCAGTTATTTCATGGCAACAAGCCAAGGACCCCAAGGACACAATGGGTGTCAAAGAAAAAAGTTATGATAAGTTATGCTAGCAGGGCTTTGAGGGTCAGTTGGCGTCAATTTTGACCCTAGGACAGTTGTTTGGCTAATAAGTGTCGGTGGTGACACTAAGAACTAGAATTAATTAATTAATCAATGCCAATCTAAGGGCCAACAAAGATTGGGGACCACTCCAAGTTGCAAATGTCTTAGCTAATCTAATTATGGATGGACACATTTAATTTTGGGTAAGGTCAAAAGGGCTGAAATTAATTTTAGAGATTATTTAATTCTGAAAATTAATTAAAAGGTTGGATAATGCTCAAAAATGGATTTAGAAGGCTGCCATTTGGCAAAAACGCCCATCAAATTGAGAAAACGTTTTGGGGGGCTAGGTCTCAACCATTCAGTTGGTTTACAACTTGAAAGAGAGAGAGAGAGAGCTTGTCCATTTTCTTATCAGAGAACGGCAATTTGTTGCAGAAGACAGTTATCTAGGGACCTCAGCAAGCAGGAGGAATTGATCGCCAATGAGATCTCTCGAGAGCGAGCTCACAAGCAACGACTGATCACAACAAATTACATGAGTAAAATCTCTACAAAGGCCAGGAGCTAGAAAAAGGTTAACAAAGCTAGCCGTCTTTGACTCTTCCTTTCTACGAAAATGGTATACTCTACATCTCCAATGGGTACAAGAGGGATGTCAAATCATAACCAACATCGAGCAGAGACACGTAATCAAAATTGTTGAGTATGACCCTACCTATGTGGCTCCTACCTCATTCACAGTCTTGGCCATCACACATAAACAACCTTTAGAGCAACATGTTATAGCCCACCCCTATTTCAATTGAATCCTAACCCAAAAAGAACTGTATATTGCTAGCAGGATGAACTCCAATGACTTCCTCACTTATGTCTTGACCTAGATTACACATATAGGCATTGTTTGAGCAGATCTCAGCCAAATTTGGTAGACAACATAGAGATCTCTGTTATGAACCCAAATTTCTACACAAATTAGGGTTTTACAGTCACCTCAAGACCCATGTCAATTGGGAAAGGCATTGTACACTAAATTCAGGACCTCAAGTTTGTGTAATCGTCGGGGAATTCAAATACTAGCCCATTCATTGTAATTTATAGCAGCATTTGGCCAGTTGGTGATTCCATTTGTGCAAATCCTAGGTGAAAAATCAAGCGGCAGTTGGCTTGAATTAATTATTGATTGTTGCTATAGCAAAGAGGCCTTTTAGAATAGCAAAGGAGATTGTGAATCTCAGCTTGTAGTCATTCCATTAGCATTCAAGGTAAAGAAATACCGAAAGGGGCACCAATTTGGGGCCAATAGGGTGTCCAATGTCCAAGATTGTTAAGGTAAATTGTTCGTTTCAATTTATGTTTATTTGCTTATTGCTATAATTAAGTGCCTAATCAAGAAATTACCACCCTCTCCAAGAAGAAAGCTTGAATTCATGGTTCCATTGGCAAGATACTACTCAATACCTTGATTTGGTGGGCCCGAGGCACCTAATTGCAAGCCAAAGCTTTGTGCTAGAGCTGAATTTTGCTCTCAAGTTAGAAATTACAAGCAACATGATGTTCCAAATGTGGACAATGCACACAAGCAAATGATGCCAATGAGACAATTGATGCAGATGCAAGGC
>NW_028230284.1:0-15751 GCF_053477565.2 Lygodium microphyllum | reverse complement strand
TGCTAAGCCATAACCAATTGCTTGAGAGAATGCAAGAGCTCAAGTAGGCATTAGGAGATAGATTTGATGCTTATCTGTTGTCCGATTCTTCACAATCATTTTGCTTCACTCTCGTTGCATTGGAATGGGTAAATTCATGTTGAAACTCATTGAGGATTATTGTTTCTACTTACCTTAACCAATTGAGTTGTTGTTTCTTGACTGAGCCACTTAAATCATTAAAAAATACATTGTATAAGGGTAGTATGCCTTTAGAGACAGTCCCAATTGTTTCAACTTCAAGAACTCATTCATCTTCTAAGTTCTATATGCAGGTGACATGTATCTTCCCTGCACTGCTTCCTTTAGTTTCTCCCAATTTATCATGTTTCCAGAGAGTGCTTGGTCCTTACACCATTGCTTCCACCAAAGTCTAGCCTCGTCGGTGAGCTTGAGCTTGGCAATCATAGCCTAGTTTACAGGTGTTTTTCCTGTTGCATTAAAGCAATCCTCCATCGATTCAATCCAAACTTTGCCATTAGCTTCAACAGACTTCCCTTTTCTGTCAAATTTTTGTGGGTTAATCAGTTTTAGAATAAACTTCTTCTCTTGTGCTTCCGCTAGGCTTAGTGCGGAAACAAGACTTTGGTTTTGCGCTTAGGGTTGAATCTGGTTTTGCATTAAAACCTTCGTGTTAAGATAACATTTGCATATCTCTACACATATTGAATCAATGTGCAATTTATTTTTCATTACTATTATGTGACAAATCAAATAACACAAATCTCTTATTTATCCATAAAGAAGCATAAGCTTCAAGTACAATTATTCGGGAATAGATAAGGATTGGCTGGGATGATTTTATTTTCAATAAATACATCAATGCCAGGTTAATAATAGCCTACATTGGATTCAGCTATAGGGACATAATAGTAATATGGATTGGGGGAATGGATTCTCAAGAAACAATAAGTCATGGGAAGTTCAGGAAGTCCCCGTTTTTTATAGCTATGATATCAGAGAGAGAACCAGGGAGAGAGAAAGAGGAGTGAGAAGACTGCAAAGGAGAGAAAAAGACTGCAAGAAGAGAGAGAATAAGAGTGACGAGGAGAGAGAAAGACTAGATTTAGAGAGAGAAAGACAAGAAAGATGAGGAAGCCATAGAAGCTGTGAGCAAGAAGGGAGAGAAAGTCTGTAATTGTATTAATGTGTCAAAAAGATATGAGAAATTACATCTTCTCTCCTTTTATACCAATGTCAGTGTGACATGGCATAATATCAACATTTTTAACACTTATTTGCTATTCCCAACTTCTTACAATCCATCCCTTCCCAAAAGTTTTTGTCCTAAAAAACAAACCTAGAAACAACTAGAGAGGAGATGGATAGAACAGAGTACTACTCTGTTTTACAGCTTTACAAATGGGAAATGAATGAAGAATGACCATTACAAGAGCTGAATTTGAAGAACGGAAGTAAGGCCCAACTATATACATGATTTGAAGTACTTCAGAAGCAAATGGAGCCATAAAATCTTCAACAAATAGTCCCAGAACAAAGTAGATAGCTCGCTGAATAAACAGTCCCTGCTGGACCAAATCTGCCATAACTTTTGACAGAAGTGTCCAAATGAGATGTACCATATATCAAAATGAAGCTCTTGAAGAGTACTTTAAGCCCATGTAGATAGATTAATTCTGAAAATTAGGTACGATAAAAACTGTTCTAAAACAGCGTGCTGTCCTAAACTAGTCTGCATCAATACTAGCTCCATAAGCAATAGGCTTCAGCCACCAATGTCTCCCTCAAGTATGTATACTCATCCAATATAGAATCAGGTCTCCAAGAAGCCTCTTCAGAGGGTAAACCTCTCCATTTGATCAAATATTCCACAATAGAACGTGATCGAAGCTTCTTTTTGCGCTGACCTATAATAGCCTCTGGGATGTACTGAACAAGACCATCTTCATCAATAGGTGGCAGCTCATCAACTAGATCCACTGGATCACCATAATAGGGCTTGAGCTGACTAACATGGAAGACGTTATGAATCTTTGTAGAAGAGGGAAGCTCTAGTTTGTATGCCAAATCTCCAATCCGTTTAAGGATCCTGTAAGGGCCATAAAACCTATGGGCAAGCTTATTACTGGATCCATCTTTCAACGTAGAGTACTTGGATTTGGGCACCTTCAACAAAACCAGTTCTCCTTCTTGAAACTCTAAAGGCCTTCTCTTCTCATCAGCATACATCTTCATTTGATCTTGAGCCTTCCTTATATTCACCTTGCATTGCTGAAGAAGGGTTTGCATTCTTTCCAACTCTTCCTTCCCATGAGGATTGATCTTTTCATTAAAGATGACTGTGGGTAAGGGCACCTTGTAACCATACAAAGCCTCAAAGGGTGAAACTCCTATGCTCGCATGAGTGGAATTGTTGTAAGCAAACTCAGCCAGGTGTAACCAAGAATCCCATGAGATTTGGACATCATAGCAAAAATGGCAAAGATAAGTCTTCAACCATTTATTAACTCTCTCTGTCTGTCCATCAGTTTGGGGATGATAAACTGTAGATGGAGCTAACTTAGTGCCCATAGATGTAAATACCACTTGCCAGAAGTTACTCATAAACTTTGAGTCCCTATCATGGACAATCACCTGCGGTAATCCATATAGTCTAAAAATATGCTCCATAAACTGATTGGCCACTTGAGAAGCAGTAAACTGAATTTTTGTTGGGATAAAATGAGCTGCTTTGGTGAGTCTGTCAACCACCACATAAATACTATTCCACCCCTTCTTGGTAGTAGGTAAGCCAGTGATAAAGTCCATAGTAATATGAGTCCATTTACCTGTAGGAATAGGCAATGGCTGTAAGAAACCTCCTGGCTTATGGGTGCTATCCTTATTTTGCTGACAAGGCATACACTTCATAACAAAGTCCTTGACATCTTTCCACAGTCCTTTCCAATAAAAGCTCTTGCTGATCCTGTCATAAGTCTTGAAAACTTCCAAGTGTCCAGCTAAAGGCGAAGAATGTAACTTCTCCATAATTTTCCGCTTGAAAGAAGAAGTAGAGGGAATAACAATCTTGCCCTTCCACCAAATAAGACTATTTTTAAGCTGGTAATGCGAGTTTTCTTCCATAAGACCTTGCTGTAATTTCTGAAAGATTTGGCTGAATTCCTCATCTAAAAGATAGGCCTCCTGTAGTTCTTCAATCCAATCATTATGTAGTTCTGTCATGGCTGACACTTTGCAGGCCCACATTCGAGAAAGAGAATCAGCCACTATGTTATTTTTGCCCCTTGTATGAGTGATGTCAAAGTCATAATTTTGTAATGTAGCTACCCATCGTCGTTGCTTTGGAGTGAGATTTGATTGAGTAAGGAAATACTTGAGTACCCGATGATCACTATGTACTCTGAATCGGCTGCCATATAAGTAATGGTGCCATTTCTTGATTGCATGCAGGATAGCCAACATTTCTTGGTCATAAACATTCATGGCCATCTCCTTATCTGTAAGCTTACGGCTCTCAAATGCAATTATTCCATGCTCCTGAAGCAAAACAGCCCTAATGCCACGGCCACTAGCATCACACTGTATAGTAAACTCTTTGGAGAAATCCGGGCATACTAGGATAGGAGCAGAAGTAAGTAGTTCCTTTAACTGGTTGAAGCTGCTATCTGCAAGAGCATCCCAAAAGAAAGCCTCTTTCTTCAACCTGTCAGTCAAAGGATCTGCAATTGCGGCATAATGCTTTATAAATCGGTGATAGAATGAAGATAGACCAAGAAATCCTCTAAGAGAGGTAGTAGTAGTAGGAGTTGGCCAATCTCTTATGCATTGCACCTTCTTGGGATCAGCCTGTATTCCTTTTTCACTGACTATATGCCCCAAGTATTCCACTTCAGTCTGGATGAAAGAGCACTTCTTCTCCTTAGCAAAACGCCTATGATGTCTCAACACATCAAAAACCTTCCTCATATGTGACAAATGATCCTGTAAAGTCTTGGTATAGATCAAAATGTCGTTAAAGAACACCAAGACAAACTAAAAGAGGAAAGGTTGCAAGATCTTATTCATCAGGCTTTGAAAGGTAGCTGGAGCGTTTGTAAGCCCAAATGGCATCACCAAGAAATGATAGAGCCCGGATCAGTCCTAAAAGCAGTCTTGACTTCATCACCCTCTCTCATGCGAATCTGATGAACTAGCATACTCTAAAGCTTTGGCTTGACATTTTTGTATACACACTTTGAAGCATGGTCAGGAGTTTACTTTTCTCCACACTTGAAGCATAAGCCCTTGTCCTTCCTTTCCTTGTAAAGATCCATGGGAATAGATTTAGGATTTGTATTAGCTGAAGTGGACTTAGGCCTGTTGTCACCCTGCTTAAATTCAACCTTTGGACTGTTTGCTATCCTGAAATTACTTTGAGACCTAGAAGCATTAAATGGAGGATAAGTTGGTACCCGTAAGCTCCCACTAGGCATATGATTGCTGCCATAAATGTTACCAACTTGTCCTTGCTTTAAAACAGTCCTTGGCTGTCCATAACTTGGCTGAAACGAAGACTCTTTCCTATACTTTCTTCCATAGCGCTCCGCAAGCTCAATAGCCTTGAAAAGTGAAGTAGGATTTTGTGCCATAACATCAGCTGACAAAGATGGTTCTAAACCATACATAAACTTGTGTAGCTTGGCCTCATCACTGATGCTTTCCACATACATGGTCAAGTTGAGGAATTGGTTTGTATATTCTCTTACACTTAGGCCCCTTTGTTCCAAACTATACCATCTTCGTGCTAGCTTCTCTTTTTCAAGAGGCAAAACAAAGACTTCAGCCATAAGTGCCTTGAAAGCTTCCCAATTCTCAATAAGTACATTCTCTTTCTTGATATACCTCCACCAAGTATGGGCAAATCCTTCTAGGTGCAAGGAAGCAAAGTGAATCTTCATATCATCAGTTTTAGGATATATATCAAAGTAGGACTCCATCTTAGAGGTCAATTCCTCTAATTCTGATGGTGAAGATGACTGGCCATTGAATTTGGCTAAAAAAATTTTGTCCTTGAATTCTCTTTCATGAAAGGGTTGTTGTCCCAAAATTGGCTGATCAGGATTTCCAAGTACACAACCTCCAAATTGAGATTGAAATCTTCCAACAGGTGGCTGAGAATTACCATGTAATTTGCCAAAAGCTTGAGTATTGGCCCCATTCAAACTGCCCAAATAGTCATCATGCCTTTGTGAAGCTTCTCCTACTTCATACTGACTATTTGGAATGCCTCTTCTTCCAATAATCCCATTTCCATGACCATTCTGGTTAGATGACTGAAGTGGGACTGAAGGGCCACTATTTGAACAAGCCTTCTCATTAACTTCCTTTGATGCCATTTGCAACTGAATAAATTTAGCAATTTGTGCCATGAGTTGTTCGTTGGATTCTACCAACTTATCAATAGAAGCCTTGGTCTGATCAGTAGATTGAACCATCTGCTCCATTCTTGACAAGATGGCCTCATATCGTTCCCTATGTCTTTGTTCATGGGCACACAAAGTATTGTTGAGCAAACTGACTTTTCCTTGTTGTTGAAGCTCTTCAAGGTTCTCTTGAAGTGTGCTATCCATCATGGAATCCCGAATTTTCTGAGCATAATACTCCTGGATCTTATTTTTGCCTTTATGTCATGCCATATTAGTGCAGTCCTACAGTACCCCTGTCAGTAAAATGGCTATAACTTTGGCTAGGAAGCTCCGATTTCAGAATTTTTTTGTGCTAATTGAAGCTAACAATGCCCTCTTCAAGGTGAGCTATAGCACGCTATAATAGGTTTAGGACAGAAAATTCTGTAGCTGGATTTCAGAGTCTGAACTGTCCAGTCCTGCACCTTGTCTAGACCTGTAAGTGCCCTGTTTTGACCCTGTAATGCAAGATAGTAACCCCAAATGGCTACCAAACCTTGCAAAGGGGTATATAGGACCTGTGGGTACCCTGTAGTACCTGCACCTATGCTTCAACAGTGAAGGGTGTACTTGTATCCACCTGTAAATACCTTGTAAGTGACCTGTAAATTCCATGTTTTACCCTGTTTTGGTCCTGTAGGTACTTGATTCTTTGGAAAGTCTTCAATCTTCAATCCTCCACTCACTGTACCTGTGTGAGGGATAAAACGGCATGACAGGCTCCCTACACGGGCTTCGAATCACCGGGAGGTGGGCAAAGTTCCCCTCGGGTCGGTTGGTTGCACCCCTTTGGGATCTTCGATAGTGAGGGAGGGTCCCCTCTCTTTTGTCCCACTATCTCCCCCGGCATCCACCTTTTTCCTCGGTGGGAATATCAACATGGCAGAGGCTAGTGTGCTAAGCAATCAACATGATATGCAATTCAGAAATATTCATTCAGCCTTTCATGAGATGCAATTGATTGAGATAAGAAAAATTGAGATGGGAGAAGGGTCTTACCTATGCAATTCAGTGACTCACTGATTGCTAGTACTTACCCTTTTACACTATTTCAGCTTGGGTGAGAGAAATTCATAAAAAAAATCAAGGTTATGCATCAAGCTGATCAAATGATACCTATGATGAGTAATGGTTTGAATCAAAATGGAATTCAATGAAATAGGCTGAAATTGAGGAAAATTAACACTAATCTCTGATCTATTGATCAATCCAGTGAATTAATTGATCAATAACCTCTCATCAACAAGTGGAAAGGCCATTAGCAATAGGATTATTGAGAGATTTCAGAGATTAGTAAAAGGGAAATACCTCCATTAAGCTTGAAGAATATGATGGATGTCAGCTTCAACCTCGTTGATGCAAAAGTTCTTCATAATCCATCATAAAGCTTGAAATCTCCATGAAATCAGTCCATACAAGCTTCAATATGATGAAATCCTTGAAGAATCAATGCTCCAACCTTGCTTGAACACTTGAACCTCAAAGATTCAAGCTCCTTGATGAAAAGCCCCAAAATAATCCTTCCATTTGAGCTCCAATGTCATGCACGGGCTGAAATCTCTTCAATGTCTTCAATCTTGGAGTCTATCTAGCTTGTACTTAGCTTTAGAGAAGCTTTGGAGGTCGGGAAGGTCCAAAATTTTGAGAAATTTGAGCTTCCATGTCTGTGGCTATGGTTGCCATGCTGTGTATTAGGGTTTGAGCAAGAGAATGAGTGATCAGGATGCTTCAGAGGCTGAAGATTGTTGCCAATCAAGTGCTTGATGAGTCCTTTAAGAGCTGAGATCAATGACTGAGGATGTGGAGCAGGCTGAGCAAGGAATTCAGCGCAATTTTCAGCGCATTTTTCGAGCTGTTCCTGTGATCATCAACATCACACCTCAACCATGGTACTCCTCCTGAAGCTCATGCTGTAAGGATCCTTTGCCCCATGCTTTGACAGAGAGAAATGTTCAGCAGAGAGAGATATTTGAGGAGATTCTTGACAGCCACCATGAAAGCTTCAGCCAAAAGCTTGAAGGAGAGAGAAGAGAAGCTCTCTTTTGAAAAGTAACTATAGTTTAGTCTCTAACTAAACCCGGTTAACCATCCTTTACCCTAGTTACTCCATTTTTGCATGAAATTTGATTACATCCAGCCATTTAAGCCTTTACCCGCCATATCTGACCTTGGATATCTCCAGATGTTGTCTCTTGCTAATTGTAGGTGTCCTGCAACACTCCACTAGTCACTGTCTTGTACCATTTTTGTCTGAAATTGGTTTTGAAATAGGAAAATGGGACTGAAAATGAAAGAAAATAATGGATCAAAGACTCAAGCTCTGATACCACTTGTCAGAGAGAGAACCAGGGAGAGAGAAAGAGGAGTGAGAAGACTGCAAAGGAGAGAAAAAGACTGCAGGAAGAGAGAGAATAAGAGTAACGAGGAGAGAGAAAGACTAGATTTAGAGAGAGAAAGACAAGAAAGATGAGGAAGCCATAGAAGCTGTGAGCAAGAAGGGAGAGAAAGTCTGTAATTGTATTAATGTGTCAAAAAGATATGAGAAATTACATCTTCTCTCCTTTTATACCAATGTCAGTGTGACATGGCATAATATCAACATTTTTAACACTTATTTGCTATTCCCAACTTCTTACACATGACATTCATTTTGCCCCATTACTTTAATTTTTTCAACTGGCAAGACTTTGACAACCTCGTCATAGATATAGCGATTTTGTTCTACTTGCCGCGGCCAATGTATAGGATTGAATTTACATAGGCCTCATGGAAGATGAATAACTTGATAATCTTCAATTCTTCCAACCATTTTAGTCTCTTCCAATTGTTTTGAAGATAGGTGAGTCAATTGGCTCTCTTCCAATTGTTTTGAAGATAGGCGATTCAATTGGCATCAATGTTGCAATATCCCATGCTCCAAGTCCAATGCCTTTCCACATACAACGGTGAGGGGTTGTAGATTCAATCCAGGATCCCCATCATGTTAGATTGTCAGTGATAACTTGAAGAGTTAATGATGTGAAATACGAGGAACCTGCTCCATGCCTCGTAGGTCTAGAAGCAGCAACAATCCACAAGTGAGTGAAAGAAAAGAAATTATTTCCTAGTGAAAACATCACTTCACTCATCTCGATTTATTCCTACATGGATTGTTTTATTCATTGGTTTGCTTTGATATCAACTATAACATGCCCACATAACAACTACACTGGCACATTTTTAGTAGTCCATCAAGAAACAAATCTAAGCGTCACCGCCCGGTACTCCCATGGAATGTTTCGAGGTTTGTCGTCTAGGGTTTTTGGATTCCGCCTCACAACAGAACATTCATGGTCGAAAACCACTACGATCGATCTAAAATTTGGGTTTCTAGTCTCCTAATAGTATTCTAGCGTCGGATCCTGGACATCCTACTTTATGCAAAGATACCTAGCCTAAAGCAGATTTGTGATGCACTTGGTTCAAAGAGAATGGAAAATGAGAGCGATGCACCACTCAACCTCTCTACCCATAAGGCGTAGTCCCATTCCGGTCCCCTAAAATTGCATGAATCGGGTTCTAATCTAATATTACCTAAAGTTCGTACATCTATAGAACCTTGTGAGAAGCCTCCCAGTTCTTTGGGACCACCCTATCGTAGAACAGATCCGTCAAGGGTTCCGCCTACCCGATTCCCTCATTGGTATTATTTAGCTATCTAATTAGGTCCTATCACATTTATGTATGACATTTAAAAAACAACTTCCTTAATTAAGCCTTTTAGAAAACAGGGTTTGCTTGTGTAACTTATAGCATTGACACAAAAATAGTTCACATAAATTCTTTGGAAGTGAACTTTATATTATCCTTTTAACTACAATACAAGTCTTGTCCAAAAAGGACGATTTCTGCAATTTGTGAGGATGTGTCTTATTTCTTCCAATTTTCTGCCCTTGCACTAGTATCAGGGCCTTGAGAATCTATCCTGAGTCACGTAGATCATTTGAATAGGACCTGTAGACAAGGAATTTACAATCAGAGTTCCCCCTTGGCATCCAAGCGTCCTCCTACATTCAAACTAACCCACAGAGAGACCTCTTGTGGCGGGTTCGGTTCACATTCCCATCGTGGCTATTTGGAATCCCCTTGGCTAGGGTTGGTAGCCAGCTGGGGGTAGCTTGGCATGCCCTCCTTGAATTCAACCTGATTCATTATTCAAATTTCTATTGTGAGCTTTGGTCATACATTCATTTCATAGAAATTGATGCTTGCATCGCCCTTCTTGGTCTTTCCTGCCTAGGTGTCATTTTCCATTATTTTTTGAGGGATAGAGAATAATCCCTTTCCAACCTCTCTCCTATGTAATAGGGGTGAGAAATTTTGCTATAGTTTTGGATGACAGCTTCCCTAAGTTACTAACCTTTGGTTCTCATCCTAAGATCCCGGTCCAGGATCTAATTGATCTGTTGTAACCATTTTTCCATCTTAGACTTCTGGTGGGTTCTAAGTTCATCCTAGGGTTTCCTTCCCTCAAAATAGTGGGAACTTGTGTCTACTCCTCATGGGGGACTCAGTAATAGTAGTAAGGAGACGTCACCTGCATGTAAGAAATATATGAAAATACCCCTTATCTACCCCCTAATTATGGGACCTTACCTTATAAAATGTACCTTCCTTCCCTCAAATAACCCCCCTCCCTTACACTCACGTGGTACCATACGGTAAACCCTAGTGGACCCCCTGGGCTACTCCTCTTGCAAGTCGGACATAATTTAAGTCTATTTACCATTTTGAAATAGTTGTGATCATCGAATGTACTTGGAAAATAGTCATTCTTCATGTACGTATGGCATTTGAACCTTCTTGTGTCAACTTCAAGATGTATCTTTTTTTTAAATAAATGATATACCCAAGAGTGTTTTGGGTCCATCGTGGTTGGCTATTGGGGTAGGGACCAAAGAGCATGTTGAATCTAATTAAAAATATGGATGTAAGGGAAACTTGATCTATTTGCAATTAGAACCCTAGTTGAGTCAAATTAAGTCTTAGCTTCACTTGTCATGTAAGGTTTCGTTTACTAGACTGGCCCTTGCAGTTAAGTTTAGCACTTGACATGCGCATCTTAAACCTACATTTTTAGGCACATTCCCTATTATGTGGTGCAATTCATGCTATTTATGATGTCATGCAAATCTATAATACAGGCCTTTCCGAGTTGTTGATGCGACGCGAGATCCCCATTCATAAAAATCTCTTCTAGTTCATTTATGCAACTCAAAAGGCATGACCTAATTATTCAAATGTGAGTGTACATGCATTCACTGTAAATGTGAGTTAATTTACTATGATGGTCTACGGGATGCAATTGACCGATACGAAATATTTATGTACCCTGGCAATCTATGAGGCATTTACAAAAGATCAAACCTAATACTTGACTTAATTTTCACAATAACCCATAGATGCTTAATCTATTCTCAACAACTCATGGTTATTAAACCCTTCTCAGCTACCTTTCAAAATATGCAAGCTACTCGATGTGAGGTATGAATTTTTCCTAATGATACCCATGCTTAAATATTTGATTTCAATTTCTAGATACGGTAGTGGTAGCTAGTTTTGGAGTGTCGAGTTAGCGTTCATGCCTGATAAACCGCTAGCATTACCTGGTTTTGGAGTGTCGAGTTAGCGTTCATGCACATGATAAATCGTTCATGTTGATGGTGGCGTCTTTGCCCGATCCTTCTCCCCTAGTCGCAGATTTTCCAATTACTTGGGAGAGTTTACGCTTTGAGGCCATTTTAGAGCTAGAAGCGACCTTCACTTCTCTCGACAAACTCCTTGGTACTGGAATCCCCTATGCTTTGTCTTGATTTTTGCGATCTCTTGTCCCCTTTAAAGGCAATCGATGGGGTGGTTATAGGACTCGCGATGGGAAAGAGAGGGTACTCGAGCCTTTGCCCATGAGAGGAGTTGTCCTTGGCCTCTCTTCTCTCTCTCTCTCTCTCTCTCTCTCTCTCTCTCTCTCTCTCTCTCTCTCTTTAGGTTCTCCTACCCTCTCTTTCCTTCTCTCTTCCTCTCCACAACATCTCCCTCTCCTTTTCTCCTTCTCAAATTGGCAGAAGTGGGAAGAAGAAAAATAATGATTCTGCTTGTTGAAAGGAAAAGGGAGGGGGGAAATTAAGGGGGAAAAATGACAATAGTAAGGGAAAAAGAAGAAGGTTTCCTCCTTTTGTTTAAGGAGGGGGGGAATTTATAAGGGTGAGGTGGGTAAAAATTGGGGGGGGGGGGGGGGGGGGGAACGCTATGATAAGGGGTCCTTAACTACACAAGACCCCTAGCTTTTTCTGCCACCATGAGGCCTATTGAGAGAAGGAAGGGATATTGGTGGTGGTTGGGGGGGGGGGCAGTTGGAGGTGGCACATGTGTGCCCATCCCCCCATTGTAATCGTCTCACCTATCTCCTTGTCAACTTCACTACAGCTCGACAATTTCCATCATCCTCTTCTCCTACTTGACTACATGTTTAGCTCCCTCCCCTCTCTTCTTTACCTTTGTCGTCTCCTCCTTACTCTCGTCAACTCGGAGTTTTAGCTCCCCCTCCCTCATCAATGTGTAGGTGAACTCCCCCTCCCTCCATCAACCAGATGGCATTGACAGGGGGAGAGGTGATAGACATTTTTTTGTTTATTATTATTATTATTTAATAAAAAGGGAGGAAGACTCTATAGCTTGTAAATATATTATTGCTTCTCAAAATTTCACCCTTAGCCTTTATTATAGTAGATAGCATTGTGTTGGTAGTAGTTAGTTACTTTAGACCAAAATCTTGATAATTTTAGCAAAGATCCTATAGCGGATCTTGATGTTTAGTTCAAGGAGGACAATATTGCAATACTAAAGGTTAGATCATCATGTACGCTACATCAAGTGAGTATGAATTTACAAAATAAAGATATTGAACTACCATGGTTATTTGTGTTCCAACTTTTAAAAACAAACAACTAAGTTTTTATATCATACTATATCCACTTAGTTGTATATCTGATTTCACTTCTTGATTAATAAACATTTGTAACATATTTTTTGTAGAGTTCAATGACGATAGAGAAGAATATACAATGCAAGGATATTGAAAAAAAGATCTAGACTTTACTATCAATATAAAATACATGTAAAAATTTTGTGGCAAATTTTTGTCAACTATCCCCATGACTTATACACACAAGGGCTTACAAGCAATAAGGCAAAGCTACTTCTTTTTTTGAGAACTTTTCTTAAGAGAAGGGACGTCGTTTCTAGGAGTCCTTTTGTCTTTCTTTGATGCTTTAGTTGCCTTGGGTGTTGAAGGCATAGCTAGACCTATTGTAGCTACATGCATCTCATGTCCTTCAATGTCTAAGCCCCCACTATTGTCATTCTTGCTTGTTGCATACAGCTAACCATTATGTACTTCATGACCTTTGCTCTTATATACAAAAAATTCTCACTTGTATAGCAATCCCTCGTAAAATCTCATACATTTGTAAGAAAAGATTTTTAGTTTATTGTGATTTTTTACAATCAACTATATTATTATCATCAATGGACTAATTTGCAACAAACCTCTATATCAAAATTTAGTATCTTTCATATTATCTTTGTTAGTTTATCATCATTGAGATAAATAAACTTAACCAATCTTCTTGCATTTGCAATTACTCTCTAGCCATAAGAGTGAATATCATCCTGATGAGGATATTGCAATCAACAATATAAAGTAAAATTATGAAACTTATTTATGATAATTTATAGAATAAATTTTCTTATTATGTTCTAGCCATTCAAATCAAGACCTTACCACAACTTGTCTATATTGCATTGTTGGAAGTAAATTAGATGGCATGGGAGGCTTTTTCTCTAGCACTTCAATTAATCCTTTTACAGCTCTATGCCAAAAACAAAATAACATTTAGAGTAATTTTAAAAAAGATCAAAATATTTAGAGTACTTAAAAAAAAGAGAGATTAGAATATCAAGGAGACCTTGGATTATATAACTTATAACTTGGCATTTCCATGGCTTCCTTTCATTGAATTGATGAGGAAACATTACCTCTCCATATTGTCTATTCTAATTAGGCTCTGATGAGAATTGAAAACAATCATATTTTATTAATTGAGCAAAACAAAATCTCATAAAATCTAATAAAATATCAAATTACTTACTTTTCATTATATGAAATTAGAAGAACTTCTAAAGCTTCAAGTCAACTGGATTAAAATGCACTTGCATCAAGCTCAATTCTCATATAGTATGAGATAGATGGATCAAAACCTCAATTTTTTGTTATATATCAAAGGGGAGCTCATGCTTTATACACCTAGCAAAGAAATGGAGATAGTGAGCATTGACATGAAAGCCTATTGCTAGAAAAAAGTGAGTAAAAATAAAATTTGGTATATTATACCTCATCCCAGCAAGAAGAATAGAGTTATTTACTTCTCTCATTTTATTCTTGAGGATTTGATCACAATCAAAGTCGAAAAATACCATATCAAAACTTTTGTTAATATCACCAGGTAAAGAGCAACAGACATTGAAGCCCTCAAGGTCAACCCTTTCAAGAAGGGTAGATAGCTCTTCTTCAAAAGATGGAGTTGCTCTGCTTCCTTTTCTTCTACCTTCTTTCTTTTATCTAGCTGCTCTTTTGTGGCCTTTTTCTCTATCTCATGTAGTCTTGTATTCTTTTCATGGGTGATATCTTCAACCTTAGGACTTGGATCACCTTTCTTTTTTCTATATGGAGGCACATTTAAAGTATTGAAACCCTTCATATTAGAAAGGAAAACTCGCTCAAGGAACTTTGAAAACCTATACCTCCACCTCCTAAGAACTATCATATCTTTGTCCATAAGTGTAAGCCTATGTGCATGAGAAACACAGATATAAGAACATTGGAAAAACTCAATAAAAAAATATTTTGCAGCCTCTTAAATGCAATCGAGAGCTACCCTTGTCCATTTAAAACTATCAAGACTATGCTTGTCACAAATTTATCTGGCAAGCCTTTGAAAAGGTAGTTTTGGAATTGCATTATCTAGAGTCTTCATTACACTTCTTATTTCCTTTAGGCATCTAACATGATGTGAAAACTTTCTCCTTGGCTTTGATTTCCTTGTAAGTTTGGAAGGCTTGGAGGATTGATGGATCTTTGAAGCAAGACATCTAGGATCAACTTTCTGCTTACTTGTAGTGGCCTTAGTTCTAGCCATTTAAAATCTCTAGATACAATAAAAAACAACTCAAATTTAGGATAGATCTCCAAATATTTGATATAATGACATTTGCAATCACTTACTAGTAAACAAACATGATTCAGATAGTCTCAATCCCACGTCAATTATATATTCAAAATTTGACAATCAGTTATTTTATCAAATGATCAAACCAAATTTCAATAATTCACCAAAGTTGTATTATCATTTCAGCTTGAATTTCCATTGAACAATGCAGCCCCCTAACATATGAAACCCGAATTGGATCTTCTAGATAAGGTAGGAAAATGCATTTTCCCATTTCATATGTCACTTTTTTTGGTAAAAATCTTGGTCAGATTCAGAGAAAATTTGGAAAATAAGTTCATAAGCAATTCGAACATGATTTTGCTATTGGACTAGCCATGATCTTTCCAAATTTAAGTTCCTTGAACACTAAAGCATGGTAACCAATATATTTAGTTACCCAAACCAATTCAACCCGTCAGCTCAAGAACAAAAATTAGTTGTAGAGTAGTGCACGATTGGGCCAAAGACCTCCAAATCTTTGATACAATGTCATTTTCAATCACTTATTAGTATTAGACTTAACAATGTAGCCCCTCCCCACATATGAAATGTAAGCTAGCTACTTTGCATGGGGAAAAGCTATGCCTTATCATGTTTCATTTGTCAAAAATTTTTGAAGAAAATTCGGACAAATTTGAAGAACAATTCGAAGAAAAATTTCTGGCATATTTAAAATCAAAATTACCTGGAGCCAAATTTTAATGTCGTCATCTGGACACACCTCCAAATTTATCCTCTACTTGAGAAGTCAAAATTTACCTAACTACTATCTAAATATTCATTCAACAGGCTCGCAACACCTGCAACAAACAAACCCCGCCGGGAGGGAGGGAGGGAAAGAAAGAAAGGAAGAAAAAGAAAAAAAAAAAAAAAAAAAAAAAAAAAAAAAAAAAAAAAAAAAAAAGTGGAATGGAATTGAAAAAGGCGGAGTCGGAATGGATTACCACCACGCCGTACCCGAGTACCGGAATTACAGCTACGCGATATCCGAACTCGATATCG
>NW_028230283.1:0-15754 GCF_053477565.2 Lygodium microphyllum | reverse complement strand
AGCCTTTAATCTGATTTGCCCCTTGATTCGAGCAATCAATTGGCCTTCACCCGCTTTGATGGAGATAAAAAATGCCCTAAATTCAATTATTTGCTAGTCCCTCCACTTGAATCGACTAAAAACAGCTTCAGCCCAATTGAATCCAAGTCTTGGAGCTTCCAATTTTTGGCACACTTCCCGAGGCTGCTGCTAAATCCTGGTTTTTGCTCTGCAAATTAGGATTTACAGCAAAGAAATCTGAAATTTCTCAATCTTTGGTGATCTCAATGCTGCAATCTTTGGAGTGAGGCTATAGAAAGGTTGAGAGATGAGAGAGAATGCTGAGGAGAGAGAAAATTCAGACTTTCTTCACAAAGAACTAAAGAAAATACGTCATTTACTGGTGCTGCCCTGTCTCAACAGCTTGTAGATGCAAAGAACTGAAGACAATCAGTCATTTACTACTACTGCCCTATCTCAACAGCCTGTAGATGCTGTCACCTGCTGTTGATTGGTCTTCTCCTGCCCCTAGCTACCTCAGAAGGTCCTCCAATAGCTGCAAATCAAACCAGCAACATCTCCTCCCTCTCTCTTGCAAGCTAAATACGCTAAAAATGCCTCTCTCCAACCTCTAAAGACGTTTTTCAGTCTTACATGGGCATTTTTGACAACAGACAACCTTCCCAAATGGTTTTTCCAACATTATTTATAATTAAATATTAATTTTCAATCTTTAAATACTAAAAATTAATCTAATAATTATTATGGTGGCTTGAAAAATAATCTGACTGGTCAATAATTAAATTGGCTAGGCAACTTCCATTCTTGAGTGTCTCTGTGCTATCTTTGGCCATCAGATTGGCATTAGGTACCATTAAATGTCACTTCTCTAGTGTCACCAACAGACACTTATGGCCAAATGAATGACCTAGGCCAAC
Source organism: Lygodium microphyllum (assembly GCF_053477565.2). Classification (NCBI taxonomy): domain Eukaryota; kingdom Viridiplantae; phylum Streptophyta; class Polypodiopsida; order Schizaeales; family Lygodiaceae; genus Lygodium; species Lygodium microphyllum. The sequence goes on along the minus strand of NW_028230283.1, from coordinate 14,837 downwards.
ATCTAGCACGAGATACCACCAAGTACCTATGTGGCATAACTTATAGCAACTTTTGCCTTTGACATCCCGTGATTTTCTCGAGTCTTGGGTTCATAAATTTACTCTAACCCCAATTACACCTCACATGTGCTGCGTGCAACATTTACTTAACCATGTGATTAAAAATTAATCCACATGTTAAGTGAGGTTTCAAAAATACATGACCTCATGACAGGGACAGCCCAAGGAGATTACCGTGTGAGCTTTCACAAATATAGTGGATCCAAATTCGACGACTCTCTGACCAAAAAGGGATGAATATGCATAGATGTATGTTTACAAAAACAAAATGTCAATGCATGGGTAATGCAAAAGGCGATGCAACAAAATGTCGATACATGGATAATGCAAAAGGCACTGCAATATATCATGCTCAAGTAAAATGCAATGCAATGGTACCACTTGGACAGTGCCCTCAAGCACTTATCCAAGCATCCTTTTACAATCATAATGTATATGCATAAACCAAGTCTCTTTAAGGTATTTGAAATCGGAATGTTGCCCAATCCTGATGATATGGATAATGACACAAAGTACAAATAATAATCTCTCTAAAAATATCAAAATCCTATAAACACCAAGACAAGAAGACCACCATGTCTCACCACCAAATGATGGAAACCTCTCTCTTCCCAAGATGTCGATGTCGATGGACAAAGGAGAAGTACCCAAAGCAAAAAAATGAGACGCATGTCCAACTGAAAACTTATGAAATGAATGGCCTCCAAGGTCACCTCATGGAAGGCAAAAACTCTACCTTGAGAGAAAAAGACTCCTTGTTGGTCTAGAGTATGTATGAAGCCCCATCAAGGAAGGGCAACCAAGATAATGAACATCGAACAATCCAAGTCTTTGCTATAATCAACCAAGGTTAGTGCCAACCTAAAAGGACACATTAAGAGCAAAAAATACCACACAAGCCTATAAAACACACACATCTCAGCTTCACTGAAAAGTGCTTGCGACTACAATGTGTTGGAATTTGAGATGGTCCCACTACCAAAAAATATGCATACTAAAGATGTAGAAAAGTAAAGAGAAGAAACGGAGAGGGCAACTCAAAAAGAGATGGGGACTCATCAAGTCTATTGTCATGGCACCATGTGAGGAATGAATCTACCCTCTTAGGGTAGAGGATGACTCCTCTTGACTATGGAGGGGGAGCTAAAGTATCCTCCCCTAATGTGCTCGAGTTTTTAGGTGGGGAAGAGGTTTTGGTCTTGGGCACACTACCCTTAGCTTTTGATCCACACTCCTCGTCAAAATGGCAAGCCTTTTGGCAATACTAACAATACCGATTCTTCTTGAGGACACTTTACCAACCGGATTTCGATCATGAAGGAGAGTTATTTTGCTCCTCACTATCCAACTCACTCTTGGAGTTGTTCTTTCCACCACATTGCTTCACCTTCTAGGAACTTAAGGCTCCTATTGAATATTGGAATTCCTTATAAAATTGATCGAGCAATCGAGAGTAACGCAATAGCTAACACTCAAAGTCATAGAAGATGGTAGTTGGGGCTGTGAGATAGCAAGTTGGATAAAATTGAAGTATCTTTGAGGTAATTTTTCCATAAACAAAGTGACTTAATCATCAACTGACTAGGGTAAGGCTATGATGGTGGATTCAATGAGCAATCGCCGATATCCAACTTGAGAGTCAAATCATCCCTCCCAGTGATTTTGAACTCATGGAACTCATGATCAAGTTTGATACATTGAGTATGATCACGAGCTGCATAATAATCAAGTAGATGTGCCCACGCTCAAATGCAAGGTCTAAGTGTTGGAGTTGAGAGTAGAATTCAAGCACACATCCCTACCTCAACTTGACCATAGCTATAGCATTTTTGCTCTTCCAAGCGAGAACTATTGTATAGAAGAACCAGTCGAGAGTCGGGTTGGCATTCTTGCCCCTAAACAAGTTCCCACAAGCCTTGGGAGGCTCTGAGAAAGCATTATGGCCTTGACAAGGAAGACAATGCTTCATCTTCACCTTCTTCTTCTTGGCAAAATACACATTTCATGACAGCTGAGTAGTTTCAAGAATACTTATGTATTAGGTGTTGTCATAGCTACCACTCTCCAACTCCTGAAAGCATTGCTTCTAATAAATATGGATCGGTTGGTGAGGCTACCCACCTCTCCAATCAAGGAGAACATATGGCATTTGGGACGACTAGCAATCCATTTTCTTCATCACAATCAAGTCGAGTGTCAAGTTCATCTAATCGTTTTGAGTCATTCAAATCAAAACCATCCCCTCTGTTACCTTTTGGTATGTAGGATCAAGAAAATAACAGGTTTGAATCTATAAATGTAAATCAAGGAGACTCTCAAATCAGACATACCTCCGCAAGTATATGTAACACTTTTGTTTCATTCAAGCATGGTGTTGGTATTCACTTTTCTCAATCTCCTCTCATCCCTCCATCTTCTAGTCAAAAGCTAGCTTTTCTTTCTTTTGCTTTTAATAACTTAGGATTGCACTCCACATCTGCATCCAACACATTAGGATTTGGATCATCTCTTTTAGCTCCTAGCACGATTTCTTTTTCTATACCACATGTAAATTATCCACATGTGAATGCTACTCTGTACCCTAGAACATGTGATCCTAGACTTGTGTCACTCGAAAAATCAATGATTGAATTATATTAGTCACCTTGAACTGGATATTATGCAACTAGTTATAGAGGGTAATAAGCCTCATCAACATGGAGCTTCGTTCATAAGTTGTAGCTTTTCCCACACCTTGGGAGATGTCCCACAGGAGGTGATTATTGGTAGGACTTTCTTCAAGATACATCAAAGAAGCATTGAATATTCTTTGGCATCATTGAAGTTCCAGTCAAGGATTACATCCTAAAAGTTGACTTCGTCCCCAATCACATGGAAGAGGAGAGGATCATTGAGGACCCAAGACAAGAGCTTGAACAATATGCCAAAGACACTTCTACACATACCATACTTTCATTACCGCACTTCAAGTTAGACAGCCAAGCTCTTTAAGCTTGGAATCAATGTAACAACATGAAGGAGCCATTCATAGCCAATATGCAAAGAAGATAAGTAAAGGCTATAGAGAAAATAGTTGGGGCACCTATGGTTAATAAGCCTAATAGCACTAGTTCAATAATGCAAGGCTCAAGCTAGAGATACACGTTCAAATCAAAACAAGAGAGAGAAACACTATATGATGTTGAGCTAAAATATGCATTACTTGCTGATTAGCCTCTTAAACAACCCCAAAACACACTAAAAATGCTCTTTTAGAGTAAAACCCTAAAACGGGGAGCGGTTTGAGAGAGTTCAGTGAAAACCCTAAAACGGAGAGCGGTTCAAGAAAGTTGTGGAAACCCTAATTTTTGGGGCGCCCTTCCACATCTATAAATAGACAGGCTGCCTCCATTCAGTAATCATCCTTGTTTTGCAGGTTACACCAGCCCACACACCCTCTGCTGTTGTTGGCACCCAAGTTCCAGCCTGCAACCCACCTCCATCTGCTGTCCAGCCATCATCGACTGCAGCCACATCATCTTCAGCCTGTCCATTGCTGTAGGCGACAGCTCTCAGCTGCTGGCGACTGCTCCAAACTGTCCCAGACTGTTGTTCACCCTGCTGTCCATCATCTCCAAGGTCAGCCAGCCTGCGTTTTCAGCATTGCAGGCCCTGACACTCTCAGACAGTGTTTCAGCCTGCTGTTTACAGCAGATTGTACACAGTTTCCCAGGGTCAGCCAGCCTGCATTTTCAGCATTGCAGGCCCTGACACTCTCAGACAGTGTTTCAGCCTGCTGTTTACAGCAGACTGTGCACAGTTTCCAACAGACTCTGCACAATTTCCAGCCCCCGATCGGTGATACACTGCTCCGTTTACCAGTTTCCAGCTTCCAGAGTGCTGCGTTTTGGTGACCAGCCTGCTGCCATTCACTATTCAGCACTCCTACACTCCGGCTGGTGGTCACAGACTTGGAATCCGTCTTCAGTGGACGTCACACTCCGACATTGCTCTGCCCTTGAGCACACTGTACACTCTTACATTCATTTACAGCATTCATTCACTTCAAAGTTGTGTTCTCTCTCTCCCTTCTTTTGTTTGTGTTTGAGTTTGTGTGTTTGATTTTTGAGTTTTGCGTTTAGGGTTTGAGTTGCGTCTGTGTCTGTGTCTTTGTGTTTCTGTCGTGGTCGTACACTCTGTGTGTCCTCAGTGCAAACCCCAGCAGTCTTCTTAACATATGACATGGGTGTAGTGAAGAGAGACACAACAACCAACATGTATTGTTAAGATGAAACCAACTCGGAACTCAACCTCGGGTGAAAAGACAAGCTTTTCCAACTCCCCCAAACGTGCAAGGAGCCTTTTTGAAGGTAACATGAAGCTTTTTGGTGCTCACGCAAGGTCCAAGGGAGGAAACCCCGGCCCTTTCTTATAACCCCCTCACCTCTCAACTTGAAAAGAAAACTATCCCCCCCCCCCCTCACTTTTTCACTCAAGTCACTCACCTTCCCCACTCTATTCTTCGACGGGAGGCCCCAAGCCACTTAACCATGCCCAAGCGTGACGCGCAACAGCCGCGCGCCGTGTCGCTACCAAGGAGAGCCAAGCCTCGAGTAAGTTGCACTATGAAGTGAGGAGTTGTAATGATACTCCAACACATCTAAGAACAAGGCCCAATGCTTTTGATTAGCGCAAACATAGGCGCGAATGTAATCCTCAAGACCTTGATTCACCCGTTCAGTCTGTCCATCTGTCTGGGGGTGATATGCGGATGAGAACCTAAGTTGAGTGTCTAGCAATTTGAACAACTCCTTCCACATATTGCTCATGAACCGAACATCCCGGTCAAAGACTATGGCGAGAGGCAACCCGTGATATTTGAAGACCCAACTAAAGAAGAGCTATGCCACTGTACCTGCTGTGAGTGGAATGGACGTGGGCACAAAATGAGCTTGCTTCGAGAAATAATCTACTACAACGAAGATTGCATAGTACCCATGGGACTTTCGCAACTCCAAGATAAGTCCATGCTGATCACGTCCCATGGGCATGACGGTACTAGCATGGGTTGTAGTAAACCGGCTGGTTTCAGCCGTTGCGCTTTCATTAGCTGACAAGTCGGGCATGTTCTTGCATATTCTATCACTTCTTCACGCATCCCTGGCCAGAACAGATGTCGTTGCAATCTTTCTAATGTTCTTGTATGTCCTGTGTGACCTGCCAGCTTACAGTCATGCGCTTCTTTAAGCAAAGTCTTTTTGAGCTCATTGTCGTCTGGAATATAAAGTCTTTCATGTGTGTACAGCAATCCATCCTTGATCTCATACATCCCCATTATCAACTTGAGTGGACTGCTTTACCGCAGTCAAGAATTCACTCTGTGTTGAGAAGGTCATAGCTTGCAACTCGGTCTTGCAGCTCAATGCATCTGCCATCTTATTGGCCGAGCCTGGTTTGTGCAAGATCTCCACATCAAAGTCAACCAAAAAATCTTGCCACCTGGCTTGTTTGGGTGACAACTTTGGCTGAGTCTGAAAATACTTCAAAGAGATATTATCAGTATGAACCTTGGTGTGCTTATCCTGTACATAGTACCTCCACTTACACAAGCAATGTACCACTGCCAACATCTCTTTTTCATGGGTAGACCATCTTCGTTCAATAGGAGTGAACTTTTTGGACTCATAGCATACAGGGTGACCATCTTGAACCAAGACTCCTCCCAGGGCATAACCTGAAGCATCCGTATGAATTTCAAATGATCTCGTGAAATCTGGCATCTTAAGCGCTAGCGTAGAACTCATAGCCCTCTTGAGTGCCTCGAAAGCTTCTTGCTCTCTATCCCCCCATGAGAACTTTGTGTTGCTTCCCGTCAGTGCTGCCAATGGCCATGTAATTCCACTATACCCTTTGATAAACCTGTGGCAAAAGACTGTGAAACCCAAGAACTCTCTGACTTGCTGCGGTGTCGTCAGCGGCTACCAATTCTATACTGCCTCTACCTTTTTGGGATCCACGGCTACTTTTCCCTCCTTTACAATGAAGCCTAAAAACTCCACCTCTTTCACCAAGAATACACACTTTTCTGATTTGGCAAACAGCTTGTGTTCTCAAAGTCTCTCCAGCACCTTTCTTACATGCTCCTTATGCTCTTCAAGGATCTTGCTAAAAATCAAGAGGTCATCAATGTATACCACTAGAAACACATCCAAAAAATCACCGAACGAGTTATCCACCAATGTGCAAAATGTTGGTGGGGCATTCATCATTCCGAAGCCCAACACTAGCCACTCAAAACTACCATAGCGTGTACGGAGCGTTCTTCTCAATGTCTCCTTCTGTTATGCGTATTTGGTGATACCCGGAGCGTAGATCAATCTTCGTGAAAAATTTTGCTCCTGCCAACCTATCCAGCAAATCATCCACTAGAGGCATAGGATACCTGTTGTGTATGGTGATCTTGTTGAGTGCACGGTAGTCCACGCACAGCCTCATCGTCCCATCCTTCTTCCTAACGAACAACACTGGTGCCCCATAGGGCAAACGGCTTCTCCTTATAAACCCTGCTTCCAACAGTTAAATAAGTTGCTTTTTTAACTTCACCAATTCTTCATTTGTCTACGGTACGGTGGGCGTGCCGGCGGAGTAGCCCCCGGCACCAACTCTATTCAGTGATCTACTGAGCATTTTGCGGGTAGTCCCAGAGGTAGTCTTTTCGGCATGACATCTTTGAACTCTTCCAAAATCTCCCTAACCCTGTCATCTCCTACTACGGGTTCTCTCTCTTCCTCTTCTGGCTGATCTATTGCTCTCATGATGCATAGATGAACCAAACTTCCTTTCTTCAACTCCTTTTCTACTTGCTTAGCACTACACCACTGAGGGTTCTTGCCTTTGTCCTTACTTATTTCTCCTGGCACCCTCGTGATATTCTCCCTACTACTACCCTCCACCTTGGTTGCCTTCACTTCCACTTGTGCCATCTTCCCTTTTTCTCCATTTGTCATCTCTTGCACTTTAGCCTCCACTCGTCTTGGATTTAACTGAGCTTTTGGTCTATAGTAGTTTATCATCACTGTTGACCCATTCATGTCTAGTACAATCTGATTCGTCCCCTTCCCAAAAATGGCCAATACATACTTGTCATACCATGTCAACCCCAAAATTACCTCAAACTCATCCATCGGCACAATCACAAAATCCATTCTGGCTTTCCAATCTCCTAGTTGTGCCCATACCCATAGGCTATACGCACATTAGAATCTTTGCCTTGCCCAAAACTTACAGTACAAGTCTCCAGATTAGACCACTCTTAACTAACCAACAATTAGAAATTAACTAACCAACAATCAATTAAAAATTAAACCAATGCTAAACCACTAAGAAAACAATTTAAGGGAACCCCAAACTAACAATTTAAACTAAATCTACCTAACCACTAACTAACTAAGCTACTAACAACTAACCTACCAACCAAACTAATAATATAAAATAAACAATTAACAACTAAAGTAAACACACATTTAAACCACTAACTTAACCTACCTAACTACTAATAATTTAAGCTAACCCCAAAACAACTAAACTAACCTAACCTACCAACTAAGCTACTAACAACTAACCTACACACACACACACACTCTCTCTCTCTCTCTCTCTCTCTCTCTCTCTCTCTCTCTCTCTCTAACCACTTACAACTAACTAAACTAACCTAGCCTAACCTAACCTACCTACCCCAATCTTCTTTGCCAGCTAAGTGTCATGAAGTTGTGAGTTGCACCCGTGTCTATCATCAATCTCTGCTTGTGAGCATTCACTATCCCATCTACATACAAGTGTTGTACTGCGGGTAACTTTGCTGCCATGAAGTTTGCTTGAACCTGTAGCACCCCCACTTTGGGGCATTCTGCCTCTTCTCCCATCCCCTTTGCCTCATCCTCTTCTACTTCTGCGATTCTTACCCCATGATGTGGTTCACTCCTATACTCTTGATCCGCCACACTAGTTGCCGCCACCCCTGACAGGCCCATCCCCTGATTCTGTGGCCACTCCCTAGCAAAATGTGATCCTCCACAAGTAAAACATCCCCTTGCCGACGCATCCCAATTTGTGAAGCCTCTACCTTGACCAAAGCCACTCCTTTCATTACTCCACTGTGATGACATACCCCCAGTCTTGGTAATTGCGTGTTGGGAGGCCTATATACTAACAGTGTTGAAGCCACGCTTTCAGTGCCCCGACTCATCTCTCCACCTCGACCCCCATACGGTGTTCTCCATGAGCTTGTTTGAGCTTGACTCGCCGTGCTGAATGATGTTCCTCTCCCTACTCCCATAGGCCTACGTAACTCCATATCAGCCAACCTCTCAATCATCTCAAATGCTACTTTGACATCTTCAGGTTCTTGCTTTTCTATCTCCTACCGAGCCCACTCTTGTAATCCATACAGGAAACCATGTAACTTGGTCACTGCATCCATGTCTTGTAGTTGTAGCATGAGTGATCTATACTTCGCTATGCATTCTCTCATTTTGCCCGTTTGTTGCCTCAAAGCACACCACTCATCTCTCACTTTGAATTTTTCATTCTTACGGATAAAATGATTTATGAGTTCTGTACGTAACTCATCCCAACTCATCACCCGAGTTTTTCCTTGCTCTATCCGATCTTTCTCCTTCGCCAACCACCAATCATATGCCTGTTCTCCCAAATGTTGAGACGCCACTTCTCCTCGTCTACGTGTGGGCACTTTTAGGATGTTCATGTATTGCTGCATGAGATTAAGCCACCTCTCAAGAACCAAAGAATCTCTTTCCCCTTTGTGCAAGATGCAGTGTGCTCCGAGACTCCCTCTCTCTAGCAAGATGCAGTGTGCATGAATGAATTATAATGACATGGAGGAGAGGTGGCCTATAAATAGGCAAAAACGTAGGAAAAAGATGATCAAGTTGGCCAGCCAAAAATACAAGTCCGCCCGGGTGAAATGTGCCACACATATTAAATAGAAATGCACCCAAATGCCAAGCCAATAAACTGTCCACACAACCCATGAAATGTACTACACTAACAGTTTCAACTATAAAAGAAAAATAGTATCATTCACCTAAATTAAAAATACTTAATGGGGAACCCTTAAATTGTCACTAAATAGGTCCCTTTACCCTAGTCCTTCTTTATGCATTTCTTCTTGACAATTTCTGAGAGGACTAAGCAATTTTTTGGGTGAGCATTCCAGAGAAGAAAATTAAAAGGTGAATTTTGAAATGCTAAAAGTTAAATCGCAGTGGCACAAGGCCATTTCCAAAATAGTCAAGGTCAAGTGACCCAGAAAAGCAATCGTTCTAAGAGAATAAGCAAATGTGAGCTTTCACAGAAAATTACAAGCATCACTTGTCTACTGCATTGCATCATTCATTGTGAGAATTAGCACCTATAAAACCAATTCAACAAAAAAGAACATAAAAAAGATGTGCAATATCAAGGACACCTGTAACTCTCTCGATAGAACATGTTTCACAGGAAGCTTGACCTCAACTGCAAGATCTTCATCCTTTTTCCTTGTAATCACAGTTTCTGGCTTTATAGAATCCAATGATGGTACCAAACCTGCACTCGAATCCCAAAAATCAACATTACTGTTAAAACATTTCACAACATCAAAACATCACAAAATTTCCCCTAGCCTAAAAGGCTAGAACAATGAGCATCTGCAGTTACTTTCAAGAGGTGCATTTTCAGGAATTGTTGGCTGCACCCCGTCAATTGCTAGCCAATGTGCTACAACTGCAGTATCAATAGGTACCTTTGGCAAAGGTGCCTCAATCATCTGCAAAGTACAGTAGTATATGTTTGCATTTTACAACAACATCGCGAAGCACACAAAATTGATGCATTCAGCAAATCAAACTTAACCTTCATTTCCACACAACAAATTGCAGACAAATTGCAGAAATATTTATCAAGAACTAGATAAAGGAAGTCACTATATGGCATCATTGGCATGAACACTGATGCCTATTTTCAAAGACACTGATGTTGTGCTTCCTTACCAACCATATCTACAGAGGACATCAATGTGCAAGCATCTTGTGTTTGCATGTTTATTTGTATGTATGTTTGCCCAACTTTTCAGCCATCAATTTTGAGACATTGCTAAAACCATGTACATTAGTTATGTATTTGTCATTATATGGCATGAAAACTATACATATATTCAATGGCACTAAGGTGACGCTTTCTTACCAACCGTCCTGCAAACGACATCAGAGTGCAAACATCTTGTGGTTGTATGTTTATGCACATGTTTGCCCAGCTTTTCAGCCATCCATTTCCAGCCATTGCTAGAACCATCTCTGCAATTAGTTACATGTTCACATATCTACAAATAGTAACCCTTGCTACTCATCTCTTGCAATATTTGAAGCATATGCCATCCCAACTTTGAGTTTGCCTGCAACCCACCTACACATCCCCTCCACCCAAAAAGTATGCACACACACAGCCTAACTTCCTTCCATTCCTCCACCTCTTCCTCCTTAACCAAACCAGGGTTCTTATGACCTACCAAACTTCCAACACCAATAACATGTTCTCTTGCAATATTCGAAGCATGTGTAGTCCCAACTCTGAGTCTGCCTGCCAGCCACCTTCTCTCACTCAGACACCCCCCAGCACCCCAAAAAAAAATAAAACTGCCTCCCTTTAATTCCTCCACCTCTATATCCTTATGCTTTCAATTGAACCACTAATATTAGGGTGAGCACTCAGACATAATTCTGGTGCATTAACCTCTAATTTAGTCTCCTTAAAACAGCCCCAAAAAGAAAATTAATGCTAAATTACCAAAAATAACTGGCTTTATTTTCAACAATAGGACAAATGCACCCACAATCCTCTATAAATAGGAGTCTTGTCTTTGTGCATCCCTATTCCCTCATTCCACCCAACCACACCTTCGGCCCTATCATCACCCACTACTGCCCAAACCCCTTCTTAGGGACATCGCCACTTCATGGAGCCACTTCGAGTGCTGTCCTTGCTAATTGTAGCCCTACACAGTTGGTTGACCTGATTAGCAGCCCCACCCTGCTGTGTTTTCAGTCAGAGCCTGCCACCCTGCTGCTTTGTTCTGCTAGAGCAGGCTGCTCGATTCCTCTAAACACTCCTACGGGTGCCCATGCATCAGCACACCTGCATTTTCTGTATCGAGGTCTTCCAGAGCTGCCACTGCTGCCCTTTCAATCAGAACAGGCCATCCTACTGGTCACAGCTTGCCTACATGTTGGACACAACCAACAGCTGGCATCATCTTTTTCGCCATCAGCATCTGCATTCTCAGCTGATCTGCTGCTCACACTACTGTAAATGTCACAAGACTGTGACAACTATTACCTTTTTGTTGATTTCTTTATTACATATTTTATTTGGTTTTTCCTTTTTGGAAGGATCCCTCTTGAAATCTAAACGCCTGAGTTGCATGGCCAGTATGTGGAACGGACAGGAATGTCTAGTGAGTCAAGACTGGACAGTTAAGGTCCAGTACAAGTCTGGAAGAGACTGATGGCACTGTAGATTGACAAGCCTGGAAGAGACTTGTGAAAGTGTATATGGACAAGTGTGTTGAAAAACTAGTCTGGAAGAGACTAGTTCAAAGTGAAGATGGACAAATCTGCAAGAGATTAGTCCATGTGGGGTCATCACTGGAAATTCACTTTCAATTGAGCTACATTGTAAATTTGGAAGTAGCCATAGTCAGCAAAGATGGTTAGAAGACTAGTGGGGATGCAATGGAAGCAACTCCTAAAATTTAGGGAGTTACTAATTTTGGACCTCAGAATCTGTTCGCGTCATTATCTTCGTTTTTGTACGAGGATTAATCTTCTGGTCTGTGCCGAGGTCAAATTTTGAACCGAGGATGGAGAATTTTAGACCGAAAGGTTTAAACTGGAAAATTGTTACATGTATGCCATGTGTCACAATTTGGGCATAAATTCCCAAAAGAGAGAGAGAGGGCAGCACAAAAACGAGTTTCAATGCATGGGGGGCTCATTTTTGTGAAAGGGAGATGGATTGCTGCAGATGGAGAGCTCTTGAGAGCTGGTCTACCTTGTCTATGATGCACAGAGGGCTGAGCTTGCTTCCTATTCTCTCTCTTTCTCTCCCTGACAGTATGGTTATGCTGCAGAATCAAGGGCCTTTCTTCTAATTCAGGTATAGCTGTGTGGAATATGTTGTTTTTGCATGAGGCAAGAGCCTCCTTTCTTCAGGAACAGGAGCAGTTGTTTGCAGTTCCCAACAGGGACAGGTGAGGGTGGTAACTTCACCAAGTAAGTGTCTGAAACAGCACTGAATCAGTACTGTTTTTGGACTGTTTAGAGGTTATTTCAGAGCCCAATTGATGTCAGAATCAAGGGGCACTTGGCCCAGATGATGCAGACAGTGCAGGGAACAAAATGAGCTGAGAACAGGTCTCAGAACAGGTCTGAACCAGTAATTACAGCAGACTGGAATGGTCAATTCTGCACTCCAACCAGAAGTTTCAGACTTGGGCAAAGTTTCCCCTCCTGGTCAACTTGATTTGGGTCAGTAATTGTACTATTATGCTATCAAATTTCATCCAGAATAGGTGAAAGACAGCCCACTGTACTTTCTCTCTTTAAAAATAAAGAAATACCGCAAGGGGCGCTTGACTTAGGGGCCAACAGGGTGTCTGTGTGGCAACAGGAGCATTCTAGCTTCCTGTATTTCTTATTGATTCTCTGTCTTTAAGTTCAGGTAAAGTGGGCGACTGTTAAATTGGGTGAAAGCATTTATTTATTTTGGTTGTACACTACCGCCCTTCCGAGTGATCAGGCCAGTTACAGTCAGTCATCATCGACACTGCTGCTGCTGCGGCTTCAGTTCGAATAAGACACGCTACGACACCCACTCTGAAATGTCCCCCTAGGATCCAATCTACACACAAGACTCGATGCAAGCCAAACTTGCAATAACAGGGACTGGACATCAGACTCGCCTCCCAGCCATAGAGCCAAATGGGCTCACCCCCGAGCCTGGGAGCTAGCAGCACTCTGAGTCACAATAGCATCCCAAGGGTTGGCATCCCATACAACCAGCCCACACCATCTTAGTGTGCGCATGCGATGGCCAACATGCCAATAGTCCAAGAATGGTGATCACACAATGAATATGCTCACTAGGTCCTAAGTTCTATAAATAGGACTTGGCTGCCCTCAACCCAAAGTGCCCTTAGTGCATTTGCACTAAGTCACTTCATGACCACTGTGACCAATGCTACTACTAACATGCATCTGAATGTTCAAGGACATAACACACTCCAAACACCTTTGCCTTGGTCCTAGAGACATGGAGGTTTGAGGCCCTCTGATTGTATCAACATTCATTCATACATTCATATTCATTCAACATTCTTTGTTCTTTGTGTTGTAGCACACCGCATTTTCTGTATTTGCCGTACCGTTTCTTTATATGGTATAAAAGCAGAGATGCTCTAAGAGCTAAAGTCCTCTCTCCTCATGAAGAACAAAGTTTGCCATAACACAAGGACAACTTCTGAGATCTCTTCCACATCATCACCAAAGCATTCTCCCACATAGCCTATGACAACCGAAAGGGATTGGTGTTCTCAACTTCTCCTTGAGAGCCCATGACCCCATCAATATTCCACAATTGGTATTGTCAACCCAAAATATTTAGAATTACTAGTGAGAAATACAAGATTTTTCTAATGCACAAAATTGGGAAAAATCAAGTTAGAGCGACCTCTTATGCTCCTAATCCACCTCACACATCACCTTCAATATATAAGTCCATCGATTCAAGTTTACAACATGAAGCAACTTGCACATCAATTAGAGATATAAACCCCAACAGAAAGAGGACACACTAAGTTGGGAAACATGAGCTATCCAATGCCATCCATTTCACCAAACACTATGCAAGGTATATACGGTTCAATTTTTGCAAGTCCTTCTTTCATTCGTCCTCCTTAAACATCAGGTACTAGGTACAAGTAGTTGTAAAGATCCAAACACATGCTAGTATGTAAATGCAAGCAAAGGGTGATTATAGAAAGAAGTCATGTAATACCTCTACATCTCATGCGTATTCCAATGAATATGCTTTGGGTGCCTCATCACACAAACTCGAAATCACACTTCACAATTTCAATATCTAACTACTCTGAATGTCGAAGGCATCACCTCACAATAACCAAAAAAACGTGTTTCATCCTAGCGAAACCCGAAACCCTGAAACCAACGAAACATTTCATTTCATTTCACAAATCAAGGTCACAAAATCAAACTTATGAGATAGGATTCTTAAATTTTAAGAAAACAAAGTTCCTAGGGCATGTTTTGTGACAAAACATCCTGGGGTTATCTAGAGAATTTTTGCTTGGTTTTTCTTCATTTTGCCTCACTTCTCTTAGCTGCCTTGCACCAACCTATCAACTACTCATGCCCCGTTTTGCATCCCAGCTGTAGCCCATGACACATCATCAAATCCGTTTTGGTTGTATCCACCTCCTCCTCCTCCACTTTCTTCTTCTCCTTCTCCATCATTTTCTACTCCTCCTATCTCCCAATTCTCTTTCTACTCTTTCTTCTCCATCCTTTTTAACTTCTCTATCTCTTTCTATTCCTATTCCACTTCCAGTTTCTATCTTCTCTTTCTCATCCTTCTCCACACTCTTCTCATAGCTTGCATTCCTTCTTTATCTTATTCTCCTCCGCCTTAAGACTTGAACTTGGATTTTCATTGCTCCTCACAATGAA